>NC_139246.1:22725886-23009855 GCF_977018435.1 Lepisma saccharinum | reverse complement strand
TAGAAAAGAATTTCTCTGAACTTCAAACCGTCGTGAACGATATAGACGCAGAACGCTTGCATGTCGTCGTTTCCAAATTACAAGAAGAATTCACCAGCACGTTGGAAGAAATTAAATCCAAGTTGCAGACTTTGGAAGATACAATGACGAACCTACCATCGTCGGACGAACTGCAGGTCATCGGTAAAAGCGTCGCGAACATAAAAATTCAATTGGAGGCCTATCGAGATTTCGAACACATTCAAACCACCATCGCCACGCTTCAGGCGTCCTTGGAATTGATCAACGAAGAAATTAAAAATATTCACGCTGAAGCGAGAGCGTTGACGAGCATTCAAGACACGTTGAGCACGGTTCAGCAGAAGATCGAATATTTAGAAAATTTGAACGTCGAAACGAATCTCGCTCATTTTCATCACGTACTCGACAACATACAGGGTGACTTGGAATCGTTACGGACGAGCGTGCCTTCGAGCGAAGATTTGGAAAAATTGAAAACGGCGGTGACGGCACTATCCGATTCGAGCGACATCAAAAGTTCATTGAGCGATCTCGAGAGTAAAGTGGCCAATCTCCCCACCTCCAAAGAATTGCACGTTTTGAAAAGAAACATATCTCGAATGCTGAAACGACTGGAAACGGAAACGGCGAACGTGGAACAGATTCGAGACGAAATTAGTTCGCTGGTGTCGACGCTGCCCACTTCGCAGAGCGTAGTCGACCTTCACACGCAGCTTACAGAGATGCGAAGCATCGTGAACGATCTTACCGAGAAGAGCTCGAAATTGAATCAAGTCGAGAACCTTCAGAGCATCGTCGTCAACATCAGAGATCAAGTTGGAGTGCTGGAATCCACGCAGGAATCGACGCAGGCCTCTTTCGGTGCCAAGTTGCAAGAACTCAACGAAAACTACAAGCAGTTGAACGTGGAAGTGAAAATCAAACCGTCGTTTTCTACCGTAACGGATACCATAGTCGAGCATTTGCTGCCCATCGAAAATAAACTCGGACAAGTTCACAGTAACCTCGTTAGCGTCGACACTAAATTCGCTAAACTGCATTCTCTGCAAGCCATCGAAATCAACAGCGTACCCAATCAACAAAGAATCTCCACGTTCGTCGAAGGTAACAAACTGTACATGTTGCATCCTTATCATCCGTACTACAAGTTTCTCCTCGATGGCACGATTCAGATAAACGAATTTTCGTACTGGTCTCACGGCAGAAAAGCTAGCGTTCCCACCATGACTTTGATATCGAATCGTGGTGTCCAGAAAGCAGGAAACATTCCTCTGGCACGTTGGAACGAAACGCGCAACATATATGAAATACACGAAGACGAAGATCTCACCGTTTTCGACGTGAGTGCCGGCGATAAGCTGATCATTCAAAACACGAGCGAAGTGCCACCTTCTTTGAATCCCATCACGCTTGTGCTTCTCTTGAAACGTAATCTCTAAACAAAATGTCTAGGCAAGCCATCGTCGAAGAATTGCATAAACCTGCACGCCGCAACTACGAACGTTTGGCTGTGGTAACCAAGGGCATCGACGACCTCTGGCAAAGTGACCTCGTGGAGATGAGTAGCGGCAATTTGAAAAACGTACATAAATTGAACAAGGGCAACAAGTACCTCCTCACCGTCATAGACACGTTTTCGAAATTCGCATGGGCTCTACCTTTGAAGGCGAAAACGGGAACGTGCATCACGGAAGCATTCAAATTAATTTTTCGCAAAAGCGGTGGCAGACGACCACGGTTTCTGCAAACGGACAACGGTAAAGAATTTTACAACGCCGTATTCCAAAAGTTTATTCAAAAACATGGCATTCGACATTATTCGACCTTCAGTCACATCAAAGCCAGCATCGTGGAAAGATTCAATCGAACCTTGAAAACACACATGTGGAAACGATTCACGCTTCGGGGAAATTACAAATGGGTCGACATCCTGCCGGAACTCGTCGACACCTATAATAATACGGTACACAGAACGATAGGTATGAAGCCAGCCGACGTTACCAAGTCCGACGAGCAGCGTTTAATTTCTACTGTTTACTGCCCAAAGTACACGCCCACGACAAAAAAAGCTAAATACAAAATTGGAGACCGGGTGAGGATCAGCAAATTCAAACGCACCTTCGAGAAGGGATTCACAAAAAATTGGAGCACGGAACTCTTTACGGTGGTTCGAGTTTTACCTGGAAACCGACACACGTATATAATAAAAGATAGTAGCGACGAGATTTTGAAAGGAAGATTTTACGAAGAGGAACTCTCTAAAACAAAACACCCCGACACGTACCTCATCGAGAAAGTATTGCGTAGGAAAGGTGACAAACTGTTTGTCAAATGGTTGGGACTTCCGGAAAAGAGTTGGATCGACGCGGACGAAGTGATCTTGTGAGTACGTGGAACGTGGTGAAGCGTCTACCGGATCCGGAAAGTCAAACGAGAAAGAAAAAAAACGGCGAGTTACTTCCCGACAGCATCCGCTGTCTGATCGTAGGTCCTTCGGGGTGTGGGAAAACGACACTGCTCGTGGACAATTTTCTCCTCGCACCGAATTGGTTAGATTGGAAGAACAGGCACCTGTACGTGTTCTCGAAAAGTTTGGAGCAATCCAAATACCAGCAACTGATGAAACTGTACGATGGTCTGGACATTGCAACGTTTGCCTCGGAAATAAAACCACTCGACGATTGTCGTGAAAATTCAGTTGTTGTGTTCGACGACGCCATCCTGGAAAATCAAAATGAAATTCGCAACTTTTTCACGCAAGGTCGTCACAAAGGAATGGATTGTTTTTACCTAGCTCAAACGTTTTCCAAAATTCCAAAACAGTTAGTGCGCGACAACGCCAATTTCATATGTTTGTTTCGTCAAGATCACACCAACCTCAAGCACGCGTACGATGACTACGTAGGCGGAGACATGAACTACAATCAATTTTCGGAAGGCTGCTCTACTTGCTGGAACGGTGACGATTTCGGATTTGTGACGATCGACATGACGAGGAAACCCAACGACGGAAAATACAGAAACAAAATCAACGACTTTCTAAACGTTGCAACGTTGTGAGAAACGACGTATATAAATAACGTCATGACGAAACGAAAAATCGAAGACGAAAATCTCAAGCTTCGCGATTACCTCGCGAAACGCTTCAAAGGTTGGAAATCCGAGAATCGAGGATTCTACGAAGAGAAGAAACGTCAGGATCAACCCGTGATCGATGCCATCAGCAGTCTAGGTAAAGAAATTAAAAGTGTCACGGAACAAAATAAAAATTTGATTAATGAACTCGTACCGCTCGCAGCTAAAAGTTACGCCGTACCCACGCCTATTTCGAGCATTCCTTCGACGCCGTTCGAACTGAAGGATGCACCGGCACGACGTCGAGCCATAGGCAGCACGTCGTCGTCTTCGGATAAAATCGAGTTGGGGCCTTTGGCACGAGACTACCTGAGCACGGGGAAATTCGACAAGGATGAAGTGTTCGGATTGTATCCCAGCATGGAAACCAGCGAAGGCGGCGGTGTGGTGTGGAAGATTGGGAAATCGAAGGTGACCTTCGAAGGCAACGACATTAAAGTCAATTTAGGCGACAAGGATAGTTGGAACAGGTATCCGGGTACGGTGGGACTGTGGGAACTCGTTGCCAAAAAGCAGCCGAAAGATTACACCGACGAAGATTACCAAAGTTACAAGGAAATTCTGATCATGACGGATGCCTTGTACCAGAACAACGACGCCTCGCAGAATAGGGTGAAATCGAGCAGCGGCGAGAAGTACAGGAATCTCATCAAACCGATTTGGAACCAGGTCAAAACAGGCAGCGGCGTCAAACGCTACAACACGTTACCCAAAGAATTCGTTTGGGTGGACGACGTTAGGAAACTCGTGGACCGATTGTTGGTGATAGCCGGCGAAGAGAATGCAGGCAATCGTAATTTCTACAACGAGAAGGTTGGCATCGTGGACATGATCAGCACGAAATTTTCCAACTTCATCGTGAACGACGACAAGGGCATAGGTTACCTGATCAAAATCATCAACACGCTGCCTCCGAAATTTTGGAACGTGGCCGAAGGAAAGGGACTCGTGAACGACATCATCAACAAGTTACCTTTCGAGATGCATCTACCTGGCTACCAGTACTGCGGACCGGGTACCAAACTCGAGAAAAGATTGGAGAGAGGAGACAAGGGTGTGAATCCGTTGGACGCCGCATGCAAAGATCACGACATCGCCTACAACACTACGCAGACGGATCTGGACGCACGTCACGAAGCAGACAGAAAGTTAGAGCACGCAGCTTTCGAAAGATTCGTGAGCAGAGACGCATCGCTGGGTGAACGGGTCGCCGCACTGGGTACCACCATCGCCATGAACACGAAACAAAAATTGGGGTGGGGTATATAAATAACATACAGTAAAAAAAACAACATGTCTCGTATAACTGATTTGCCACCCGAGCTACTATCTAAAATATTCAAAAAGGTAGTTAACGGAGATGTTAATAAACTTGTAAGCATGGCAAAAACAATGCCGGAATTTCGCATCCCTTGTGAAATGGTTCTCAAGGACCTTCTTCGGGAGATCAGCGGCCTGAGGTGCGATGATCTCGACACTCTTCTGTCGGCTGCAGGGGAAAAATTAAACGATAGGTCGGACGAACTGTACGAGGCGATGCAGGGAAGAAGACAGTATACTGATGATTGGTACAAGTCTATGCAGGAGAGGAAAGATATCACTACGCACATCCTCGCGTTTTCCGAAGCACGGACTTTCTTCCTCTGTTAAAAAATAATAATATATATACGTGCCAAAAAAAAAACTTGATATATAAATAACACACATCGTGAAAAAAATAATCTTCGGTATATATAAATAACACACATCGTGAAAAAAAAAAAGCAATTAAATTTCTCTCTAACACTCTGAAATTTTTTTTGATATGACGACCGAAAAAATAAGCGATCTCCAAGCATTAAAACAAATGCTAAATTTGTCAGTCGAGTATGTAAAAATTCAGGAATTGGAAGTCGACAAACCTTACACGATAACTTCCGGTTCAATCGTTTCTACCCAGTATGGTCCCAAGGTACGCCTGTTGCTCAACGCACAATACAGTCTATTTTTACCAGATCGATACGCTAACATGTTATCCGACGAGAAGCTATCTATTTTAATCGAGAACAAAACTCGAATCGTGTACAAGGGGACAAAGGAACTTCTTGGCAAGAAAACGAAGCACGTAATAGAATTTGTGTAACGACAGCGAGGCCTTGAAAATATATAAATAACATACCGTAAAAAACTACACAAGAAAAAATCTCAGAATATATATATAAATAACATACCGTGAAAATAACACATAGAGCATCAACATGAAGCCCAAGGGTGTCGTGTACCAGATACCATACTCCAATCTAAAAAATCTAGGTGCTCTCGATGGGTTACTCACCAAGAAACAACGCGAGAAGAAACGTTCTTGCTTGTCGAAAGGACACGGAATGAAATTGCTGCTCAGCACACCTCAATTGAAAAGATTGCAGCGTTCGCGGAAACAGCAAAAGGTCGGAGGTTTCATATTCAGCATCCCGGCCATCCTGGCAGCATTGGGGGCCGTTGGAAGTTTAGCCGGCGGAAGTGCCGCCATCGCAAAAACCGTCATCGACTCGAAGAAGAACAAGGCGGAATTGGAAGAACAGAAACGTCACAATCTGGCCATGGAGAAGAAGGGGAAGGGCGTGATGAAAAAGTTTAAAAAAAAGAAACAGAAGCACTCACCAACCGAGACATTGAATCTCTGATCGAACCGTTACAAATCAAACACTTCAGAGGAGTTTTCATGTCCGACTCGTTACCTTCAACCGTGAAAAAAAAAGAATGCGGAGTAGTCAACTTGGACGGTCAAGAAAATCCAGGCACGCATTGGATATGTTACCACAAAAACGACAATGATAAAGCATTCGTTTTCGATTCTTTCGGAGGTGTTCCACCTGCAAATTTAATTCATTATCTGAAAACGAACAAAACCTCCATATACTACAACGACGAACGCATTCAAAATTTCGGAGACGTGAACTGCGGTCATCTCTGCCTCTCCGTGCTCGCGTTTCTCTCTAAAATAAATAACCCTACGATCGAGGATTTCCAGAAAGCATTGTGGAACCTCAAACAGCATCACTAGGATGGGCGTGTTCCATCTCACGAGCGAATCTTCAATCTTGAAACTCACGCTGCACGACGACATCGTCTATCCTAAATCCGTGGCTCTGCGTGCATTCTACAGCATGTACCTCATACCTAACGTCACCCAGCACAACAACAAAATTAGCGTCGGAAGCGAACACATCGTCGTCACGCCAGGACAATACAATCTTTCCACTTTGCAAGCTCAATTACCCAAAGGCACATACCTTTCTCAAAATTCGGTCACGCACAGAGTGGAAATCCTATCCGCGACGGAGACCGTGGACCTGGGCACCATGGGAGAACTTTTAGGTTTCGAGAACGACACCAAACTCGAAGCTGGCATCAAGCACGTAGCAACCAACATTCCTAAATTCTTGGCCATAGAGACTCTGAACGTACACTGTAACGTGGCCGAAGGTATGATCACGAAATCTTCGGACGGATTATTAGGAAGTCACAAGCAGACGGGAATCATAGCCACGTTCAAACCAAGTTCCGAGTTCATGGAACCGATCATCTACACGCCCTCTTCGCCGATCTATTTTCCAGTATGTCGCAACCGCATAGACGACATAGAGTTGGTGGTGACGAACGAGAAAGGAGACGTGGTGGATTTCGCAGGTGCCACTACGACGGCCATCGTGGAGATCAACGTATAATAAATAACCATACATGTAAAATGGAGCAAATCGAAAGTTACGAATTGCAATCTTTCCCTCCCAACCGTCGCACGTTCGCCAATCTCAACGAAGCGAACAGGGAGATCGAATACGACGTGGACGTAGGCGACGGGTTCGTTCATCCTCACAGAGCAGACCTCTACCTTCAATTCGACGTGGTGAAGAAGGAAAGCGGAGACGCGTTTCCTGCAGCAGCAAACTTAATACTCGTGGACAACTTCGTGCCTCACCTGTTCTCGCAGGTGGAGGTGAGGAAACACAACACCGTCATCGACAGAATAGATTATCCAGGCATCACGTCGACGGCGGTGGGAACTTTGAAATTATCCAAAACGGACGCAGCGTACTACCAGGCCGGGGGATTCGAAGCCGGAACCAAAATATCGACGAAAAGTCACACGGTGCTCTTTCCCATGCGTCTGCTGCCTGGTTTCTTCTCGGACTACAAGGAGATCATGTGGAAGGGAGGACTGAGGATCACGTTTCGAAGAGCGGCCAACGACAACGACGCACTGATGCGATACGCTACTTTGGGTCCGGACGGCACCACGCCGATAGCCAATACTTTACCCGAAGCAGCAAAATGCATCATCCGGAGCATGGAATTGAGAATGCCGGTAGTGGAATACGAAACAAACTACGCCCTCAAGTACAAAGCGGAGATCTTAAAAAGTCCGCAGGTATTGATTCACTTTCACGGTTACCAGTGCGTGCAGAAGATGGCGTCGGGAAGTCACATGGAATTCGACGTGACGACGCAGTTCAACAACATACAGTTCGACATGCCAGATTTCGTCGTAGTGCTTTTTCAGACCGGGCGCGATAACAACCAGGAGAAAGATTCCAGCAAGTTCGACGACTGCAAGATCAAGAACGTTTATCTGAAGAATGGACGCAACGAAGTGTTCCCGCGCGAGAATTACAACCTCGACGTGACCAAAAACGATTACCTCAAACTTTACGAAGCGTTTTCGGCTTACAAACGCGTGACCGAGGGAAGCGTGGACATGTACTACACGCCCAGCGAGTTCAAAGCACGGAGACCCATGACCGTCATCAACACATCTAAGAGAAAGAAGGTTGTGGTCAACGATCGAACCAACATCAAGGTCGTCTGCGAGTTCCACGACGCGCTGCCCGAGGATACCCTATGCAGCGTCATCCTGATTGCAGAGAAGTCCTTCGCCTACGACGTGAAGAACGAGAGGGTCACAGAGCAGTTTTAAAATTCATAAAAAATTGCCACATACTAAAAATCAACATCCAACACATTTTAGGTTATATACAATTTGTGAAAACCTTATAATACTGAAATATTAAAACAAACAGAGTCCCCCTTGAAGGTTAGTTCGGTGCGTAAATAAAAAAATGATAGGTTAAGTTATATCACTTAGGATCGTAAAAAAAAAGATAGGTTAAGTTGTATCACGTAAGATCCTGATATACCTACCAAGTACGAGTGGGGAAAAAAATGAGTGCGGTGAAAATTTGTACTAAAACATCGCTAAACGCTATAACATCGACAAAAAATTGTCAAAATATGTCAAAAAGTGATATTCGATTGATAAAAAAAGAGGATACCTACAAAATATGATCCTCAAATAATGACGTTCAAACAGTACCTAAATAAAAAAAATGATAGGTTAAGTTATATCACTTAGGATCATAAAAAAATTAAATAATCGTAAAAAAAAGGATAGGTTAAGTTGTATCACGTAACATCATGATATACCTACCAAGTACGAGTGGGGAAAAAATGAGTATGGTAAAAATTTGTACTAAAACATCGCTAAACGCTAAAACATCGACAAAAAATTGTCAAAGTATGTCAAAAAGTGATATTCAATTGGTAAAAAAAGACCATACCTACTAAGTACTACTTTGAAACGCCCCAATAGCCAAAAGTTGCAGAAATGCGAAGTAAAATAAACCAAATCAATCAATCGACAGTTTACTAAGAGCTTTTGTAACCATAACATTTAGCTGCATTCGTTATGTGGACTCCTTTTTTATCCGAGTTGCAATAAACACTACCATAAAACTGAAAACTTGTTCCTATGTGTGGGTGGCAACATTGGTATTTAGTTGTAACCAGTTTTCAGTTACCTCCCCTTTGACAAAAACCGCACCAGATGGTACACCCGTGTTGGATTTTCCAATGCACAATGGGCTCATGGAGCCGCGCGTCTTTCCCAATGTCATCAAGCCTGGTATAACCATATTCTATGGTATAACCCTCCTCCACCAGCTACCTCTACCTCTCTCTCTCTCTCTCTCTCTCTCTCTCTCTCTCTCTCTCTGCAGAATATTCATGGATCTTTGCATTCCATCAGCTGAGTATGTAAATTTTAAATCAACTTTCCATTTTTTTAAAATAAATGTTCATTATAAATAATTAAGGAAGCAAAAAATCAGGAGATTTCCACATTTTCATGAAACTTGTCAGGAGATCAGTAGACCGTGCTGAAAATCAGTAAATCTCCTGCGAAATCAGTAGACCTGGCAACACTAGTGACTGTGCTTCCCTCGCTTGTGCGCCTGCCTGTGACGTGGGACGGGCGAGTCCATTTGCTCGGAGGTAAGGTAGGTATGTCAACAACATGTGCTATCAGCGCCACTACTAAGCCAAGCGTCAGGTTAACCTTGCAGCAGGTTTTATGTATCAATCCGCGCGAGAACTGAGCTCAGAATCTTCCGTGCCAGTCTTTCCTCAACCGCCGAGCTGCTTACATCGGAGACACTGAGAAAATCTACAGTATTGCCAACCGCACAACACATCAAAACCCGCATGCATGTCAAGTGGATTGTATTTTTGCTTCTCTTTGTCTCCTGAAACATAACATTTTAAAAGTACTTTCTGCGCATATATTATTTAATAAATGTGTCATTAATATAAGAGCGAAACAACTTCTAAACATGAGAGCATGTGTGTATATTTCGAGCACGCAAAAATAAAAATAAACAAAGATAAAAGTAAACAACGATAGGCCCCTCTTGAATTTAATGACAAATTATTGTTTTTGGTTTAGAAAGAAATAGATTTATGAAAAACTTGGTTGCTTCGTTCGCAATACATCCGTTACTGTAAGACACACGCACTTCAAGTTGTACCACCAAAAAAGCATGATTTGTTATTGGTGATATATACAATCAGGTGCATTGTCTGTCGCTATTACTCTGGTTTCAATTTATGAATCACTTCACTAAACCAGGATTCAAATCTTGGTCTGTCTATTTGTTGCTGATAATCACCCTTCCCTTTCTTTGCGCTGAAAAGTAAATATGCGCCTTCAACAAAGCTTTCATTGCCGCCAGTGGGTGAAACAATAAGCCTCCCCCTTCCCCTCATCGTCGGTTTCTTCAGCCCTGGCGGTGGTTTTGCATGGTGGTATCCTTCCATGGTTTATTCCCCCTTCCCCCACTCACCGAGTTGAAGGACGTCTCGTCCAAATAATAAACATGTTTCTTCTCACTGCGATATATTTTAATACCGCGGAGATTCTTTTGTCGTCAAACAACAAACAATCGTTTCCTCTTGCTAAACTCAAACCGCAAATCATTCAACACCCGTGATACAATTCGTGTGCACATTGACGGCAAATCACCTCACGCCCTGTTTTACTTTGATCTTGTTGCCGCAAGGAGGATTATGCATTTAAAACAACTTGCTTGACTTTGAAGAACATTTCCTTTCGGATGAAGCCCAAAATAACATTCGGGTAAAACCGCGCGCTGAACAGGAGATTCAGCCATTCTCGCCGCTCTACAATAAACATAGGGTTAAAATAGTGGGATGTGCAACACTGGTATCAGCGATTTCACGCGCTCTGCAACGCATTCAGTCTCGCTCGACTCGCTCTAAAGTTTCAATGTCTCTTCAACGCAATACAGATTCGAGTTGGCGAATCTGCGGTTCTAAGTTCGTCTGCACAGTGATTGCAACCAATTAAGTCCATACCTGCTAATCAATGTATTATTTTGTCTGTATATTACAAATTAAATAACTGTTTTCTTGCAAGTATGCAGTTGTGTCGGAATAGAACCCGTCTCAGTGGAACTATATTCTTGCGCGCACGTTTGGATCTACATATGCTAAAACCTGCTGCAAGGTTGACCTGACGCTTAGCTTACATTCCATTGCATAGTGTCTCCACAGCAGTGTTGCCACTATTTAAGTTCCAACCCTTGTATATCTATAAAAATTTATCCGTACCAGAGGTAAAGTTTCAGAGTTTTTCACTTGTAAAATAGCACTCAACTTTACAGAATTTTTTTTATATATATCTTTTCTAAATATTTACTTCTTTTTTGTTTTTCATGATAATTTAGAATGTACTCTATCTATCGCCGTAAAAAAAGTTATCTTAGTGCAATTGTAGGGAGTACAGGCGATCGGAGCCTGGTTCTGAACACTTCACATCCACAAAAAAAGTTGATCATGAATGTGTGGAACCTTACCTCCGCATTCCTCTGTGTGCATTCATGCTACGTTGTAATGAGAAGGGAATTGTTTTACCTTTAACCTTTAGTATTATTATTATTATTAATAATAATAATAATATATTTTCGTCGCATGTAGACAATGTGTCCCGCACTACGGCCGTGCGGTCTAAGGCATCAGGCTCCTTGAGGGACGACTGACTTTTCTCGTGAGGAAATTGGGGAGCTACGAATGAGTAGCTTAAACTGGTCATGGAAACCTACAACAGCGACAGAGGGTTTCGTCGTGCTGACCACGGCCTGGCCCTCAAGGGCTGTTGCGCCTCTGGTTATTATACAGATTTTGTGTGTGTGTGTGTGTGTGTGTGTGTGTGTGTGTGTGTGTGTGTGTGTGTGAGTGTGAATGAAGAAATTTGAGGAAACTATGCATTAAATCGTGGTTATTGTCAGTGACATGGTCAAACGAGGGTCAGCTTCTCGAACAATAATAAAATAAAATTACATTTGTGAAATATTGTAAAATTCTGCCAATAAGGATACTTTTTATTACCTTTTTCCTGTTATATTTTAGGCACGACATTGAAAATAAAAATACACTTCCAGGAAATACTTTTTACTCCCATTAATATGAATTTTGAGTGCACTTAATGTATGCTTTATATTTCTCACAAAAGGATGATGTTCCGTTCTTCCACCACCAAGCACTAACTTCCGCAACCATCATTGCTAATGCGCTACAGAAATAACAGCCCGCTATAGCACTGTCTGGTATTGTTTCAGTTATACAAAACCCTCTCTTATTCCAGTATGCATTCCTGGTATGTATTGCTAACGCGTTCGGTGAGAAATGCTACACTTTTTTTATTTATAAAACTAGCGGATTACCCGGCGTTGCCCGGGAATTTATTTATCCCAATCTTCTATTAGACAGGAAAATAATGAATTCTAACTATAGTGTAAAATGAACTTGGAGTTGAACGGCATTGGGAGTGTCGCTATTCATCTTAGCGACCCCGAAAACTATGTATTCCACACTAATATCGGTCGTTTTACATGTCACCTCTTCCCACCCCCACCCCAAGGGGTGTCAGGGGTGTCTTACCCCACAGTATTTATTTCCAGATTGAAAGTGAAACGTGTACCAAGTTAGGTTGAAATTGCTCCGGGCGTTCGAGAGTTATGCCGGAACAAACATATATACATACATATATTTTTATATATGTATATAGATTTCAAAGAGAGCCTTTGGAAACACAAGAGAATATCACTTTTTTGCTCTTACGACGATAAAAAAACTGAAGACATACTTTTAAAAAATTGTTACCATAGATTAAGGCAGAATTCAAATGTAGCTCGCTGTTATGTAGGTCTATCGCTTAAGTTTTAATTGGTGTCCGAACGATTTATTCCCGACTCAGGATTACCCAAATTAAGAACTATGGAAATTCTAATGAAAACAGTGCTATTTCAGGAATTGGTCTGTACCAGTTGGATATTTCAGTGAAGTGTTTTCCCAACTCAGTAAGTCCTACTAACTGCCTCGGGGAGGCTAAATTGGTGTTTCAAATAGTTGACACTACGCACACCTATGTAACTGCTGACCTTACCTAGCCTACAAGCAAAATGTTTGCAATATATTCAAAATATATTAGAGGAAAGAAGAAACTCCCCGTACAGCACAGTACGTTTTCTGCAAGTGGATATACATCACTTCACCTTACCCTAAAACCTTACGTGATGTATATAAAAAGTAAAGTAAAGTTTTTACTTTTCTTTACTTCTTATATACATCACGTAAGGTTTTAGGGTAAGGTGCAGTATCGAAAAAAACTCTCAAGAACCTGTTCTTAGCTCTACCCCTTGCCTCCTGAGGCAGCCGTTCCTGAATTGGAAACATTAGACGTGAAAATATCGGTTCCTGAATTGGGAAAATTACACGTGGAAATATCGGTTCCTGAATTGGAAACATTACACGTGGAAATATCGGTTCCTGAATTGGGAACATTACACGTGGAAATATCGGTTCCTGGCTTGGGAACATTACACGTGGAAATATCGGTTCCTGAATTGGAAACATTACACGTGGAAATATCGGTTCCTGAATTGGAAACATTACACGTGGAAATATCGGTTCCTGAATTGGAAACATTACACGTGGAAATATCGGTTCCTGAATTGGAAACATTACACGTGAAAATATCGGTTCCTGAATTGGAAATTTTTGTCATAGTCCCTGAATTCTTACGTCCTGAGTTGGGACGTAAAGATAATCGACAGTTTCAAGACTACTGGATTTTATTCTTTCACCTCATTCAGATGTTAAAAAGCAGAAGGGGGCACGCAATGTCAGGGATCACTCATTTCATTAAAACTACGCATCAACTAATTCGGGAATAATTTAATAATCCTAGGTCGTCCTAATTTATGATTGTACTTTAGATTCTTAGTCGTGATGTTCAACTTCCATAGGTTTTCCACGTTCAACTTGTTAAAAGTCTCGTATTATCAATAACAAGGAACAGAGAAAAGATTCTCTCAGGCTATCGACCAGGTGAATTGTGGAAAGAATTCTAAGCTTTCGAGAACTAACGTCACTCTCATCTTCAGGGAGGAAGTGCAGTGGCGGTTTGACGCTCAGGACTGCAATAAAGCTTCAAGCCTTACAACAAGAAATGTAGTCAAAGACGAGCTTAACATAAATTCGAGTTTAAAGTTGAAGCACGTAGTTGCCAATATATTTCGTACAGTTAGAACAAAGGGCGGTCAAAAAGTTTTGCACACTTCATTGTAACTTTTTTATTATTTACACTAGGTCAATGAGGTTTCATGTGAACATACTTTGGTCCTTTGAGTACATAACTATGGTACTCAATGTAACCCCCGTTTGCTGCCACACATCTGCGCCAGCGTTCTTTAAATGCCAAGAAGGCACTTTGGTAAAACTCAGGGGGCTGACTTGCACACCATTGTTTCACACAGGCAATGAGGTCTTTTTCGAATGTCTTCCCACGCAGACGAGCCTTCAGACGACCAAATAGAAAAATATTCATAGGGAGCCAAGTCCAGACTGTAAGGGGGTTGAGGGACCACTTCCCATCCCATCATTCTGATTTTCTGCAGCGTCATCGTGGCTGAGTGAGGCCTTGCATTATCGTGGTGCTGTTTGATGTCCTTATCTCTTGATGCTGAGTTCACGTCTCAGTTTGCTCAATGACAAGCAATACCACTCCTTGTTAATTGTTGACTCACGTTCCATGTTGATCCCAAGTAAAGGTTGCCATTATATATTCGGCTGATCTGGTGAGTCTGGGTTCTTTCTTCTTGGGAGAACCATGATGACGTCATTCCATCGACTGAGTCTTGCTCTCTGGATCCATATGGAATAACCATGTTTCATCCAAAGACAGATCGCCATACACAGGAAGCAGCTTTCTTAGAATTGTTGTGGTCGTGTAAAGGATTTCTATCACGGACCGTTGATGGGTGCGGCTGTCTACTTCATTGGCCATTGTGTCTCGCTGATAATTACAGAAACGAAATTTGTATAATCAACTTTTACATAAAGGACCAAAGTATGTTCACATGAAACGTCCTTGTCCTAGTGTAAATAATAAAAAAAGTTACAGTGGCTTGTGCAAAACTTTTTGACCGCCCTTTGTGCTTTTCGTAGTTCTACAATAAATCACACATACCTATTTATGTACTTAATGCCCAATGCAGGGGAAGCTTAGACTTGTATGATCGTGAGGTATAGTCCCGTACTTCCTCCTTCCCCAGGCAGACGCTTAGGTTGAAGTGAAAGGTGAAATCAAGGCACAAGATTACAGTCGCCAAGATCGAGCCCAGAGAAGGAAAGCAGTGTTGCCAGTGCTGAGAACAATTTTCATATTGTCATGTTCCACTGTAGAATGTGATATTTAGCTTGATGAATAACATCACTGACGTCAGATCATCATTGCTTATTATTCACGTCTCCAACCTTAAGTTCATAAATTCAAGTGGCCAACCGGCCTCTCCGGTGGTGCAGTGGCAACAACGTCACCTTGTAATCAAGGAATCCTGGGTTCGAGGGAGGGGGCAGAGGTTTTCATACACTCCTGTTGATTCTTCTCCGTATGAGAAACGACTTTCGTTTCTTTCTAGCTATATTTTAGATATCTTGTAGTTGTAGTAACAGTGCTAAATGAATGCTTCTGTATGTTTTTAAAACCAGAGTCTGTCTACATGAAAAATAAAAATTACTGTAGCACTTATATTTGAAAGACAAAGTGAAACATTACTTTTTGATACAAACTGGTTAGTAACATGTTCTACTTCTTGTTTTTAATGTTGTTTTGCGCTGCCATCTGTTGCAAGAAACACGAATCACAGTGAAGTATGTCGTTAATGATATACGTGAAGTGTCAGTTCTTATAGATTTCTTTGTTCAATGTTTTTCAATTCTGCCAGAGTGTTGACTCTTGTCCGGCATCCTTTGAAGCACGTTATTTTACTTCAGGCTGGTCTCTTCTTCTTCTGATTGTCCTCTTGACTCCCTTCTCCTTTGGTTTTACTTCTGGTCATATTCTTCATATTTCTCATGTTCCACGGTCCAGTCGATAGGGTCATATATATCACCTCTTCTTTTGTGTGGCTTTTCTATATATGTTTCATTGGTCTGAAAAATTTAGAATCATTGGTTACTATAAATCTCTGTCTCTGTCTCTCTTTCTCTCTCTCTCTCTCTCTCTCTCTCTCTCTCTCTCTCTCTCTCGCTCTCTCTCTTTCCATCTTGCCCCCTCTCTTTCACAAACTCACGCACAGTTTATTTTATCTCTATACTTCTCTTCCCGTAACTTTCACCCATTTTTTCCTCTCGAGTTTCTCCCTTCTTTCTCTACATTTCATTTCTGTTCCTCTTATCCTAATACTCTTTCTCTTTCCATACTTTCCGCTTTTCTATTCACACGCACACAATTGCACAACCTGTTCTTATCTTCTCTTTCGTCTTTTCCATTTATTTATTTCTCCTTCCTCATTTCCTCTCTCTCTTTCACACTCCTTTTTTGTTACCCAGTATTCAGTTTCCCTGTACTTTTCTTTCTCCCTGTCACCTTGTCTTGCTCTCTCAATCTCTCCCTCTCTCTATCACTCTTACCCTTTACTTTACTTTTACATTTTGCTTCCCCCTCACTCTCACCTCACTCTCATGCTCTCCTCACCTTTCTCTCCCCTCTTCATTTTTCTTTCTCTGCCTTTCTATTTTTGTCCATCCCATTCTATAACCCTTTCTACTAACATCTCCCTTCTCTTTTTGTTTCTCTCTCTCTTTCTGTCTTCTCTATTTCTCTCTCTCTCTCTCTCTCTCTCTCTATCTGTGTGTGTGTGTGTGTGTGTGTGTGTGTGTGTGTGTGTGTGTGTGTGTGTGTGTGTGTGTGTGTGTGTGTGTGTGTGTGTGTCTGCATCACTTTCCTACTATCCTGTCTCCCTTTACTTTTAGGTATTAATTTATTAATTATTATAAATCATTATAATGCAAGTATTTCAATGTTATTAGCCTACAACCCCCTCCCTAAATAAAGGCGACAACTATGGAAGAAGTAATTACTTTTTATCACTTACCGTTGGACGAATATTTTCTTCCTGCGAAGTAGCTGAAAAATAAACAACAACTTATGAGACTGGCGTGATAAATATTATCTAATATTATAGTGTAATAAATCAGTTTAAGACTATATAATAAAAGATAAAGGGATACTAGGAGACCAATGAAAACGCTGGATTAACGACACGTGATTAAAGGTAGGGCATAACACTCCTCCCAATGGGTTTATAATCATTTTACTTTACTTCATAAACTCAACGCAACTGTTTAATTCATCTATTTACAGTATAATTCCCATAAAATTGTGCATGATAGAATCTACAGGGCCTCCAAGATGGCGTGGTGGTAACGACGTCACCTTGAAAGCAGAGGGTCTCTAGTTGATACCAGGTGGAGGCGCATGATGGTTCGAATCCCTCTCCAATATGATTAATTTCTCTGTGCGCAAAATGGACAAAACAAGTTTTAAAAGTAGTAAATAATACATGGGTTAACATATTCCGATGCTCTTATTTTTAATTTTTGGAAAAGCGAACCTATGCTTAAATTCATGATTTCCCAAAATTGAAAACAAACGAACATCGACATAAGTTGACAAATTGTGTAGGTTTGTCATTGAAAATTTAAACAATAAATATCTTTTTTAAAAAATAACTTGTATGTGTCGCTAACCATAAAGGCTAAAAGGCATATGTATGTAATGTGTATATATGTGTGTGATTTTATTTTAAAAAGTCACAGTTTATATTGGACACATATTTTAACAACATCCTGTGGTTACATACAGAAGTCATTCTCATCTGCGTTCAGAAGTCAAATTGACACAAAATGAAGTCGTATTTGATCTCCACTTTAATGTGTATTGATTTAAGATTGCATGCATTGATGTCATTACTAAAGTTTTGCTCTTTATTCAACAATCGGAGTCTCGGAACATTCATGATTGTTGCATTGCGGTGACCCATTTCTTTTAAGAGTATGGAATTTTCCATGCGTGTTTAGGCAGGGTTGTAAATTAACCAGTCACGGAACACAAGGTCCGTTCTGTTTGACGCACACAGAGAATCATAAACTCGCCAATTTATAGCAAGTTAATTGATTACCGTGTGGATAGATATCATTGCTGTTTTTAGATTGTGTTGCAATGAACTGATTCATTTTAAAATTTCCTTTGTAAAAATGCGTACGTTATTATAGAGATTTATAGTATTCAGGAATAGCGTGGTTTGAACAAAGACAGGGATACCAGTATTAATAATTCGAATCTTTGATACATAATAACAATAAACTAAAATAATATTCAGGGTGTACCAGAAATGATAGTGCAAGCTAAAACGGTGAAACGGAGACGATAGTAGAAGCCATGGCGTAACTTGGGACCTAACTTTGAGGGGACAGAATTAAACTTGGGCCCAATTTTCAGGGGGTTGCATCAAACTTAGCTTAATTTTGAGGGGGTTGAATTACATTTGGGTTTAGTATTGATTGGACAGAATTACACTTTGATTTAGTTTTGAGAGGACAGAATTACACTTGGGTTTAGTTTTGAGGGGACATATTACACTTGGGTTTAGTTTTGAGGGGACAGAATTACACTTGAGTTTAGAAGGGACAGAATTACACTTGGGTTTAGTTTTGAGGGGACAGAATTACACTTGGGTTTAGTTTTGAGGGGACAGAATTACACTTGGGTTTAGTTTTGAGGGGACAGAAATACACTTGGGTTTAGTTTTGAGGGGACAGAATTACACTTGGGTTTAGTTTTGAGGGGACAGAATTACACTTGGGTTTAGTTTTGAGGGGACAGAATTACACTTGGGTTTAGTTTTGAGGGGACATATTACACTTGGATTTAGTTTTGAGGGGACAGAATTACACTTGGGTTTAGTTTTGAGGGGACAGAATTACACTTGGGTTTAGTTTTGAGGGGACAGAATTACACTTGGGTTTAGTTTTGAGGGGACAGAATTACACTTGGGTTTAGTTTTGAGGGGACAGAATTACACTTGGGTTTAGTTTTGAGGGGACAGAATTACACTTGGGTTTAGTTTTGAGGGGACAGAATGACACTTGGGTTTAGTTTTGAGGGGACAGAATCAGACTTAGGGCTTAAGTTTAGGGAAAGAGACTCGAAAAGTTTTCCATCCCATAAAAACAGCGTCCAGGAATATTTGCTAAATAACTGTGACGTTTGCGAAATCACAAATATTACTCTTTATTACCTTGCTCCTCAGGTTCTTTAACTTGTAAATTTTAATTAACAAACCTGAAAATTTGCCCCCTACCTTGACCCCGCCAAGTTACGCCTATGGTAGAAGCAAGTAATGTTTCAGCAAACGTGGGGTCGAGCTAATTGCGAATGTATGGTAACGATTCTCCACTGGCTTGATTGTTTGTACACATCGTATGCTTTTCACGTACCAGGTGCCATAGGCCTACTTAGTAACAATGGACTTCCCCGATGGTGCAGTGGTAGCGTCGTCACCTTGTAATCAAGGGGTCCTGGGTTCGATACCCGGTGGAGACACATAGTGGTTCGGATCCCACTTTAAACTGTGCTTTAAGTGGACTTAAAACACCAAATCAACCAACCAACCAACTTAGTAACAAATAACAGAATTAAAGGTTCACCTCGCTAGACATTAATGTTGCTATTATTACCAAGGACTGTTGTACTGTACAGTATGTTACATGTTCGACAGTGTTCAGTTCTAAACAAAGACACCTTGTAGTGCGCAAGGAGACAAGCATACGATGTGTACAATCAAGTCAGTGGTGGATCGTAACCTTACGTTCACAATCATCTCGCAAATGGTTCCTTGGCTACCCCATTTTTTTACTGAGCCTTCTTGCTTCTACTATCGTGTTTTTTCCCCCTCCGCCTTTAATCGTCTCGAATTTACTAATTACCAAACTTCTTACTAGACCTTACTAATTCATGGTGATGAAAAACTTTTAACAGATAAAAATTAACAACAAATAGAGGCTTTAAATCCCAAATCCTTTCTCTCTCTCTCTCTCTCTCTCTCTCTCTCTCTATATATATATATATATATATATATATATATATATATATATATATATATATGGATGTTTGTGTTCGTCCGAATAATGAGAAACAATGTGAATACAGTGGAATTTGACATGTGTGAAAGTGTGCTGCGAATGTGTGAATGACGGGTGATACTGCCGAATAGGGGTATTCCTTAGAAAAAAAAAAAAGTGGTTAGCACATCGCGCTGCGACGCCAAGGGTCCCGCGTTCCAATCCCGCTCGGGCTTGGTTGTTTGTGAATGTCCATTCATCAATTTCATGATTTCATCACTCATCCCCATCTTCACAAATTAGCCAAGAGGCACAAAACGCGAAGTAAAATAAACTAATTCAATAATAATAATAATAATAATAAATTTTCTTTATTCAGCGGGCGAGGTTCAGCCAAGGGCTGCTCTGCCACCTAACCCTTGTCAATATGATAATACATATGAGATGATTATAAACTTATGGAGCAGTAAGCTAAACGTAATAATAATAATAATAATAATAATAATAATAATAATAATAATAATAAAAATTTAAAAAATGAAGAAAGAAAAAATACATAGGAATTAGTTGCATACAAAAAAAAAGTGTAACTAGAAATACAAAAGACAATAGTAATAATAATACAATAATACAATAATACAATTCCTTACAGTGAGTGACTTGATACCTTCAGTATGTGCCCCGACTCTGCCATTGTTCCATTAACAGCAGATCTTTTATTTTACCTTTGAAATATAATGGGTTGTTTACACTAGCGATATTTGCAGGCAATGCATTCCATGCTTTGGGAGCCGAAAAGGAGAAAGATGATTTGTAGGCCGTGGTAGAGTGATGGGGTAAATCGAAGTTGTTCCGCTTACGGGTAACATACTGATGGATTTCCCTACGGGAATGCATCTTCTCAAACAGGTACTGCGGTTTACCTTCTGTCAGTATGCGGCGTATAAAACAGAGATAGTGCAACTTCCTTCTGTTTGCCATGGTAAGAACCTGATTATTATTTAATAATGGAAGAATATGATCGGATCTTTTTGCTTGAAAAATGTATCGGAAGCACGCATTTTGCACCATTTGTATTTTTTTACTGAGCTTTTGCGAGAGTTGAGGGCCGTAAACATTATCACAATAGTCGAACAATGGGTAGATTAATGCTTGGATGAGTCTTAGCTTGCATTCCGCAGGGAGGAAGTCACGGAAACGATTCAGATTCCTAAGTGTTCCATAAGCTTTCCTACATTGCGTTTTTACATGTTCTGTCCAATCAAAAATTTCGTCAAAAATCGGACCAAGATTTTTAGCAGTGTTATGCCTGACAATGGGCAAATTGTTTATTTTGAGCTCGATCTTAATATTTTTAATTAATGACCTTGAATAATTAGAACCAATGATTATGAAAGTAGATTTTTCTGGATTTATTTTAAGACCGTTAGATACAGCCCAGTTACTGACGATGTTCAAGTCAGAATTTAGTGACTGAAGCTTATGTTCCAACGAAGCGTAATGATCTGAGAAATATAACTGGGTATCGTCTGCGTAAAAATGTGGAGTGAAGAATCTTATGACTTGCTGCAAATCTGCAGTGTAAAGGGTGAAGAGGAGGGGGCCTAATATCGATCCTTGCGGCACGCCTGCTTTCAGCGTTATACTTTGAGACACATGAGATGGTGAATTATGTAATACGACCCTTTGACGTCTGTTAAATAGATATGTTTGAAACCAGTTTAATGTTGAAGGAGAAAACTTGTAATATTTAAGTTTGGCTAATAATAAATCATGCTGCACAGTGTCAAAAGCCTTACTGAGATCCAGAAGTACTAAGATAGTGACTTGCTGTTTATCAATGGCATAGAGAATATCATCCAAAACTTTAGCAAGAGCAGTGGCTGTGCTGTGTTTCTCACGAAATCCGGATTGCAGCGGGGGCAGTAAATTATTCGTGTTAACGTAGTTTAACGTCTGCGAATGCACTATTTTCTCGAGTACTTTAGATAGCACAGGCAAAAGACTGATAGGCCTAAAGTCAAGAAGTAAGAAGTGGCGATCTGCTTTTTCTGAAGTGGCAGGATTCGTGCTTCTTTCCACATTTCAGGAAAGACGCCACTGGAAAGAGAGGAGTTAATGACGTGCGTTAGCGGAGATAAAACATAAGGCAAAGAAAATTTGAGCATTTTAGTGCTGATACCATCTACTCCAAAACTATTTGAGCGTATGCTATAAATAGTTTTATGTACATCTTTTTCAGTTACCTCAGTAAAGTTAAAATATTGTTCAGCGGTGGAACAGGTTTTGTTCTCGAAATGCTTTATTTGCTGAGCCTTAAGTGGAGGAGGAATTTCAGATTCATTGCAAATTTTACCAAAATGGTCATTAACAGCATCTAAATCTTCAGTGGTACTTATGAGCGAGAATGTATTATCGTGAAACTTTTTATTGTTAACAATACCCAATTGTTTCAACTCATTCCATGTTTCTCTCCGGTTTAAATTTTTCCCGCCAAATTTGAAGGTAAGATAACATTTCTTTTCTTGTCTTATGACAGTTGTTGTAAAGTTCCGGAGTTCTTTATATTGTTGCCAGTCGCTTGGATTGTTCGAACGTTTGAACTTTCGTAGCGCGTTATCTCTGATTCTCATCAACAATTTAACATTACTGGTGATCCACGGTGCATTTTTCTTATTGTGTTTTACGATTTTTAGAGGTGCGTGCGTGTCAAAAAACATTTTGTATATTTGAGGTCAAAAACTCCACTTTATTATTAACATCATCAAGTGAGTAAAGCTTTGACCAATCTACATCAGTTATATCTTTTGCAAAAATTTCTTCGTTGATGGTATTAAAATTTCTACAATAAACGTAACTCGCTTGAGGTTCCGGTTTCTGCAACAAGAAATCAGCGTACGCAACGCAGTGGTCTGATTTACCGATTGGGACAGTGACGTCAGTTTTAAACAGTAATTCTGTATTGTCAACGGCTATGATGTCAAGCAGCGTTATTAACTATTTGCGTTAGACCAAATGAATCAAAAATCGATCTTAAAAACCGTGTTTCTGGTTTATTCGGGATGAGATAATCGCGGTTTACATCTCCTAACAGGAAGAGATTATCAACTAGTGGATAGATTTCGGACATTAATTCTTCGAACAATGTAAGTTTTGTGTATGGGACATTGGGCGGTCTGTATATGGAACATACGCCAAACTGTTTATTCATGTACTTCAGAATCAAAGTTAATGTTTCGATGCCTTCAGTATTTACTTTCGTCTCTATTGTTCGAACAGTTAGGTTAGATTTATGAAAAACTACAATTCCGCCACAGCTTTTCTTGGTTCTATCAATCTCTAAATTTAAGATCCTAAAAGCAATAATTGAAGCATTCCACCGAATAACGCTGCATGGCACATTTCAGTGAATGCGAGAACAACGGATAAAACCTGTTGTATGTTACTGGACTACAGTAGAAACAACATAAAACCTTATGCAAACACAGTAGCAATCTTTGGGCAACATCCGACCTTATGACTGGCCAGCTTGTAGCCTGTAGAAGCAGGGCCGCAACATAATTTCACTGGTAACTCAGCACATTCCCTAAAGTGCCATAGATCTAACACAATAACTTTTTTACCATACTTACACTATTATTTGGAAACCAATGATTATTCTGGTCTCCGAATAATCATTGGTCCATTTTCTGGTATGATTTTAAATCATACCTATATGTAAAAATATGTAAAAAAAAAATAATAATTACAAATAAGGATAAAGAACGAAGATAAACGGGGGAATCCGGTAAATATTTCGTGTCACAGACGTTCCGGTATAATTTAAGGCTCCGGGACAATAGCGCATACCTCGAAGGCATTTTCTGTACTTTTCACCGTTGCCGTCTACGCTATAACTTTTGGTACATCCTGTATATATTTAGACGAAAAACTTTACAGCGTATATGAAACTACCTGACATCCCATCTCGAATTTCGAACATTGTATTATTATATTAATCGAACATAGCACTGGCATCAATAACTGAGCTGTTAGTGTTATGCCATAATGGACCAATAGACTTTAAGTTACAATCATGATTATAAATCTCTTACGTGCATACGGAAGAATATGTTATTACGATCAATTAACTGTCTACATATTTTTGTCATTACCATGTAAAACAAGACATGGAAGTGTGCATTTCCTATTAATATAATTGCAAATCAGACAGCAATTACATGTATAACACTGTCTTAGAAATTCAGAATTAATTGTTCTACTTGTCTGCTCACCATCCTTTAACGCTGTACCTTCCTTGCTACCATCAACATCTTCAGCATAGACAATGAACTCAGGCTGCAAGAACAAAGCAAGAAAGTTAAATAAGAATTGGTTGGCTGGTTGGTTGGCTGGTTGACTGGCTGGCTGGCTGGTTGGCTGGTTGGTTGGTTGGCTGGTTGGTTAGCTGGTTGGTTGGTTGGCTGGTTGACTGGCTGGCTGGCTGAGTGGTTAGCTGGCTGGTTGGTTGATGTTTTAAGTCCACTGTATGAACAGTAAGGCTAACCACGACTGGACCTACAGCTTTAAGTTGGGATCCGAACCACTATGCACCTCCACTGGGAATCGAACCCGGGACCCCTTGATTACAAGGCTACGACGGTTCCACTGCGCCATCGGGGAGGCCCAGTTAAACAAAAAGAAGCATTTCTTGGGACTCTTTGTTTGTTAAGCACTGATTACTGAGTACCAAGTAAAAAAAACTGTTCAAATTTATAAATAAAATGTCAATTTATGGATATTTTGGAATCTAAAACTGGTTTCGATAAGACACGCGTTCATTGGTCGAGCCCTCTCGAGTTCTACTTGTGCAGAAGACTAATTTCCGGTTGCTTGCTCCAGAAATTCCCGAGACAGAGTTTATCGGTCTCGTTCTCGCACGGTAAGCCTCGGTTTTGTCTCGTGTCTTTAAAGTTTTCACAAATCTGACTTCACCACTGAATTCCTGGTGAAATTCTAGCCCAAACCCATACCCCACATTGCCCCCTTTCCATGTAAAGAAATGAAGTTGGATCCAAGATGGCGGTCACCAAGATGTCGGACGTTGTCATTACATGCACCAAAAAGTTTCCCCCTAGGCCTAACATATTACTACCATTATTAATTGCTGCAATCTACACTCCCTTTCAATGTATAAGGGGTGGTCAGGGACTTTTGACTCACCCTGTATATAGTGTAAACAGCATGTACAGTCACCGGATATAAAAATGGGACACATAGATCCTGAAATGCTAGCTTCCCTGCAAGGCGTTATTGGTGTTGCCTAACTCAACGGCGTTAAGTGGATTTTAATAGCTACTATTAGAGTTAGACAACCAAGTAACAACTTGCAGGGAAGAGAGTATTTCAGTATCTAGACGTCCCATTTTTATTGCCGTTGAGTGTACATTGTGTCGCAGGAAAAGCCAAAATATCACTGTGTAGAGGTCATTAAGACAACTTTAATTAACAAAGTTTTTTGTTTGACTCCTCATTTCGACGTTATGAATTCTCGAGAAATGGGAATTTATCATAAATATGTATGCAACAACGCAGCACAGGTTTACACTTCGCTTTTCATTAAGATTGTTGTTTTTAATTTTATACATAAAGTGCTCGAAATTGGAGAATGATAGATACACTCTAGATGGGTAAATTTCCGTGAAGCATTCTTCTATTCAGGCCCAAAGCTTGAAGAAACTTCCTCAAGCATATGATAATGTTAGGTTTGCCACGCGAGTCTTGAAGCCTAAAGTCGCATATAGTCTGCGTCACTGCTGTAAGGCTAAGTATTTTATCTCAGATTTTTCCTATAGCGATTACATAAATACAGGATCCATCCTGCTCTGTCACTACAGGCAATAGTAGAATGGTACACTTAAATAAAGCCATGAACTGGTTTCTTACCTCTCATTGTCGTATTGGGCTTTCGTTGCGGTTAACCTTATGGTAAAAAGCGACAATAATTATTCATCGCTCTAGGCCTCTCCGATGGCGCAGTGGTAGCGTCGTCGCCTTGGAATCAAGGGGTCCCAGGTTCGATACCAGGTGGAGGCACATGAAGTGGTTCGGATTCCACTTTAAACTGTAGGTCCAGTCCCGATTAGCCTTAGTGTGCGTAAAGTAGACTTAATACACGAACTGAAATTTATTCATCTTTGCGATCACGGTAAGGAAACAGTAAAGAAACGTGTACAATGGAAATAGAACACTTACCGCTTGGAATAGGTAGACAAGACACGCCGCTAAACAGGCCAAAATTGTCTTCATTTTGAGTCGAGGCGTTGACTGATATTAACAAAGAATTCACCACATCTTGTCCAATTTTTCTGTCCCACTTTCAGCAAGGTTACTTCATACAGGTGCTGCGTTGAAAGCGAAAAGGAAATAGCTTTTATGATTGCACCATTATTGCCTGCTGAACGTGATTTCTTTTGGAAAAGGCTGAAAAATATGTTGTGAATGTGTTTTCAATGTCATGTATTGTCAGCGGAAGCGAATCAAATGTACAGGAAATGGCGATTTTCTGAAAGCTAAATGTGGTTTTGAAATCTTCTGGCGAACGGAGGGCCCGAACCGTTTGTTGCAAATTAGCCATATGTAATCAAAGTTTCCGCCAAGCTGTCAACAGTAGGGGGTCGAGTTGCTGTAGGTGCGGTCAGTGTGTGCGTTTCCATTTTTAATGAATAAATTCCTATTTTTTGTGACAATTTTTACGTAAGAATCAATTAACTTGTACCTTGCAAAAAAAAAACATACTAACGCTTATGCTTTTGTCCGTTAATAAAGCAAAATTATATGTACAGTGGGATCCACTAGTATTACTCGGCAAATTGTCCATGACTATTTTGATTAATTTTTCTCTTACATCCTATGTATTTTTAAGTAATGGATTTTTATGAGTGCTGGTGCAGAAGTTGTCAACAGCTTGTATTGAGTTTTCTTTGAATTCTTGAAGCTCTTATTGGGTTAAATGAAGTTCACGAACATGGTGATGGACAATTTGCATAGATCCCACTGTACCCATATATTGTCTAGCTTTCGTTTTTGGTAATAGTTTCATAGGAACAAATTTCAGATTTGCCCCCCGCCCCCTCCCAAATTGAATAGCCTAGCTGCGTCCCTGGAAGGTCTTGATCCTCAAAGAGCTGTAGCAACACCCTGGATTCCTTGAAGGAAACACTCGTCCCGCGGAATCGAGGCTGATGTAACCGCGCAGTGGAAACGTCCCAGAGTGTGGCCCTATGCGTCTCGAGAATGTTCATTGGAAATTAAGATCTTAAAATTACTACCAGCATTTCTTTCAAACAGATAAACTTGAAGTTTATTCATTGCAGGGTGGATAAGAATCACGATTTGTAATTAAATAATCATTTTTGTTGATTTCTTATTTATATCTTTTTTATTTAAAAAAACATGCTTATATTAATTGTATTGTTCTTGGCACCATACACATAGATACATGATTTTTTATAGTAAGTCTTTTTCTGGTAAACGTCCCTGTAAAATATTTGAATAGTTTGAATAAAGCAAATAAAAATATATGTAAATATATATTTTTTTAATTTCTGATACTGTATATATGAACCTACTATGGAAATGTTTGTTGGGAGTGTTAATGAAACCATAATATTTTCAGTAACTTTTCTTTAAGTAAAAATAAAACATTATGGATGTACTAAATAATTAAAATATTTTTTTTAATTTTTTGTAGCTGAATTTTGGTGATTGTTTTAATGATAGCTTGCAAAATATCAGCTGCCATATTTATTTATAGTTTATGACGACACTTTTTACGGTTTAACACGATTAATATCTTGTATATTATTATACAACAAATGTTTGTTATTTTTGCCTATAAAGATTATTGAATTTTAAATCAAGAGAAATTTAGTGTGGTTAAAGTAAACATATTACATTTCCTTTCGTATGAGCTTCACCCCACCAGTACATACAGGTTGTATCATAAGTAATAACGCAAACTGACGGGTCCGCAAACGAGCCGTTTTCGAGATATTCGGCACCTCACTCAAAACCCTCGTCA
The DNA here is from genome assembly GCF_977018435.1 of Lepisma saccharinum. Taxonomy (NCBI): domain Eukaryota; kingdom Metazoa; phylum Arthropoda; class Insecta; order Zygentoma; family Lepismatidae; genus Lepisma; species Lepisma saccharinum. The sequence continues at coordinate 22,981,840 of NC_139246.1, read as the reverse complement.
CTAGAGTGGACGTTCTGCAGAGAGATGTTGGCTCCCTTACGAAACGTGTGGAGGAACTGTCTCAACAAAATAACTGGCTGGAACAAAGACTGGACGACCAAGAAGACAGAAGCCGACGCGATAACTTGGTGTTATACGGTGTTGAAGAAGGGGACTCGGGAGAAGACTGGAGCCAGACGGAGACAAAAGTGCGAACAATAATTAAGGACAAATTAAACATCGATCTGCAAGAGGATTCCATCCAGAGAGCGCATCGGATAAACACAAACAGTAACCGAGGTCCTCGTCCCATCGTCTGTCGCTTTTTGCGATACAAAGAAAAAGAAAAAGTTATTGGATGCCGCAACAAGCTGAAGGGAACGAAGATATTCCTGGAGCAAGATTTCTGTTATTCCACTCGCAAAGAACGTCAAGGATTACTCGAGCATATGCACCGAGCCCGGAACGCTGGTCACCGTGCGTACATTAGTTATCGGGAGCAAAGTGAAAGCGGAGGTCAAGAACCCTCACCCCTCGTTCGTCCAGGAAATCTAGGAATGCAGGATGGAAGGGGGAGCAAGTGGGCAAGAGGTAGCGGTCTCCGAGCTCTTTGAGGATGTCAAGGTAGCCACGCCCAGCGCAACTTGTCAGGTAAGAAGTTTACTTCACCTGTTCTTGTCCCTGCTTTTGTGGAGACGTCAATCAATCTCGCTAGAACTGACCCATCCAAAACTCTGTGCGACAATGAAAAAAACAAAATTAGCATGAACATAATTTATCAGAATCTGAGAGGAGTTCGATCAAAAACCAAACAGTTCTTTTTAAGTGTATTGAGTAACAATTACGATGTGGTGTTGTGCACGGAAACGTGGCTAAATTCTTCAGTTTCTGATTCCGAACTACTCGACGATAGATATAGCGTCTTCAGGTCAGATCGCAACACGTTAGAAACTGGCAAAACTCTAGGTGGCGGTGTCCTCATCGCCATAAAGAAAAAATTTAATCCTGTAATGGTCGATGCTCTTTTACACGAACAAAGCATTGGCAGTTTAATTATAAAATTTATAACAGAATCTGGTCGCGATTGTTACATGTGTGTAGTGTATATTCAACCTGCATCTCCCGTGGCCGTATACGAGAACTTCTTTAGTCATATAACTGCACATTACCCTCTGGGTAGCCCGTTGGTCATTGCCGGTGATTTCAACATCCCTGAAATTAAAAATTCCAACACGGAGTTGCTCACGTTAGGCGCACAATGTCGCGAACTGAAATATTTCCTCGATTTCAACGACCTGAAAAGCAAAAATTCCATCCAGAACGCCAATAGTAGAACTCTCGACCTAGTCTTAACAAATATTGAAAATACTAAAATATTTCGCCAAGAGCCTCTGGTAAGCGAAGATAAACACCATCCGGCTCTAGAAATAACTTTAACACAAACCATGCCTAAACAAAGAGCTTTAAATCCAAACATCCAACGATATAATTTCAAGAAAGCAGATTTCATTAATTTGTATCGGAAACTCGAATTAGCTGACTGGGACCAAATAAAAGAATGCAAAGACGTAGATATTGCCGTTGATAAATTTTATGAAATGATCGAAAGCATTTTTAATGAATGTGTTCCACGCTCTCGCTCCTCTGTAAAAAAATCTTACCCATGTTGGTTCACGCGGGAAATTATTAAAAATCTGAAAGCAAAATCACGTCACCACAAAAAATGGAAACAAAGAATGGGAAATGTAACACATCACGAAATTAAGTATAAAACTTTAAGAACGAAATTAAAATGGGAGATCAGTAAAGCTTACCAAAACTATATTGAAACTTCAGAAATCAATCTTGCTCACGATACTAACCAGTTTTGGTCCTTCATTAAAAATCAAAGAAAAAATCCACCCGTGCAGCCAACTAAGTATAATGATAAAACCATTGACGATAATGAAAGTATCCAAGATCTCTTTGCAAAGTATTTTGAATCCGTATATTCCAAAGAACCATCTATCTACAAAAAATCCGCATCCTAATGTAAACATGAACTCACTTCCTAGTATCTTAAATATCTCTGAAATATCACTAAATGAAATTGAGGAAGCCATTAAAAAACTGAAACCTAAAAAATCCGCCGGCCCTGATTCAATCCCCCCGTATGTAATTAAAGGATGTTCGGAAATTCTTAAGAGTGGCCTGGAGGTTGGCATGAAAGTACACTGCCCTCCAGAAATTAAGCAACAACAAGAAAATGTAAGGTAAAAGAAAAAACAGTTGAAGAAAAGAGAAGAAGAGTGGTGGGCACGCTGAAAGAAAGCAACGAATGCGTTAGGGAAAACAGGTGAGTCATAAAGTGCGATCATCGTGCCCTCGCACGGATTTCTGGCGTACCAGGTATGGGAGTCGAAGAAGCGCGTGCACGGAAGAGGTGTGTGTCTCTATCTGGAGAGTGCAGAGGTGAGTCAAGTTCGCGGAAAGGGTCGAATATGGCAACCAGGCATCATTTGGCTGATGAATTAAGGTGGCGTGCCATCGGTAGACTAGAAGCCGGGCAGCGTCAGGTCGAAGTGGCCAGGTGGCTCAATCTCGATCGTTCAGTTGTCAGCAGGTTATGGAACAAGTTCCAGAGAATGCAAAATGCATCGCGGAGTTTCAGTGGAGGTCGATCGCGTGTGACATCGGTCAGGGATGACCGATATATCCGTTTGACAAATCAACGTAACAGGTCCGCAACAGATACCCAAGTGCGTACAGCAGCTATTGCTGCCACAGGATGGCCTATGTCAACGAGTACAGTACGCAGACGGCTACACGAGGGTGGGTTGTATGCCAGGAGACCCGTGTTGTGTATACCACTCACCCAGCGTCAGAAGACAGCCCGCTTACGTTGGGCACGAGAACATGTGAACTGGACACTGGACCAGTGGCGGTCTGTTCTCTTCACTGATGAGTCCAGGTTCTCACTGGACAGTGATTTGCGACGCCCATTGGTCTGAAGAGAGGCAGGACCTCGTTACCATCCCTCCAATATTGTTGAAAGGGACAGATATGGTGGTGGAGGTGTGCTTGTATGGGGTGGCATTTCTATTGGTGGATGTACTGACCTCTATATCCTCCTACGTGGCACCATGATAGGTTAGCGCTATAGGGATGAGGTCCTTGCACGTTATGTGGAACCCTTCGCACGAGAACGAGGTCTGGGCTTCATTCTGCAGGATGATAATGCCCGTCCCCATAGGGCAGGACTAGTCGATCGGTTCTTGGACGAACACCTATGACGCTCCAGGAGAACTGAGAACTCCAACCGGTATTATCCCTTACTTTGGAGGAAGCCCCCCCCCACAGGTCACTCTCGCAGCGCCTGAAAGCGCAGGTGGGAGGAAATTTGCCGGGGGAGATCAACTACCCCAAATAAAATATGACGTCAGAAACCCCATCTGAGTATAAGTAATTTTCGTATGACGCTCCAGGAGAACTGAGAACCCTAACAAGTATTTTTCCCTTGTTTTGGAGGAAGCCCCCCCCCCCCCAGGTCACTCTGAATAAAATTTAAATTACCATAAATCCTTTACCACTTATGGTATTTAATGCACTCTCAATGAATTACAAACACTCTGTACACAGTTCAACTATTAATCATAGAAAAATACAAGATTCTTGTTTCTTTAACAAAGAATGCTCTAACCAGATAATGAAAACGTCGCCTGTCAGTTGATGTACATCATGACGTTGCACACGATTTTTGTGTAATTTATCTTGCAACACACGCCTCACACGAATGCATGCATATTTGTACACTGTTAATTTTTGGTAGATCTACCTAATTTGCGTCGACATGAGCTCATGCTAAAAGTTTGGAAAACAACAGCTTACCTTCTGTAGCCGGGAAAAGACGCCATGCCGTTGTCCCTCTGTGGACTATTTGGGCACGATATTTTTAACATATCACTTACGCATCTTCCTTCTCCAAATCTTAAAGACGTTCCTCACCCATTACCGGTGTGGAAACAACACTCAGTCCTTGTCTCACAAATGTGTGATCACCAAAATTTTACGGGAAAAGATTATCCCTTCTCTTCACCAACAAGCTTCTTCCGCTCCATTTTTTCCAGAATCAACCGCTTTTTTTCTTCCTCTTCTTCTCACCTGTACCACCGTCTTTTTTGTACAACAGATTTAACTCGGATAATTTGTTAGTTAAAATAGTTGTATATTATCACAATACTTGCAGATGCATATGCCCAAGATATTTTTGTAATAAACGTTTGAACAAACTGTCTATATTTATTCATGCGATAGCATGGAGAATATTACGCTGTAAATTTTATAGGTTTTCGCCATCACTGCAAATTGTCCTTGCGTGCAGCCGCCGTCACATCAAAATGTCCTTGTGCATAGCGAAAGCAAACTGTTTTTGGCGGTAAATTTTACGACAATGAGATCTTCAACAACAAGAGATTAAAATTTGTTATAAAGGCACTTGCAAAAAGATGACTTTGAATTTAACTTCAAAATAACATTCACGTACAATGTGATTAAAGAATTTTACAATTTAAAATGACTTACAAATGGTGCCATCTAGCGTTATTTTCTGAACTTCGTATTGTACCGGTTTACGGACGTAAGTAGATTATTTAAATGTTCTCAACATTCATTACATTCTTTTAATATTATGATGCCATATGACAATAACCGTCATACACCATATTCAACGCATGGTGTGGCCATTCTGTTCCCCGGACCTTAACCCCATTGAACACATGTGGGATGCTCTGGGGAGACGTCTCGCTGGCCTTGTGCCCCCTCCACAAACACTCCAAGACCTTCAACTGTCTCTCTCCCAACAATGGACCCTCATACCCAATGAGTTGGTGGATAACCTTATTGGCAGCATGCGGCGGCGTTGTGAGGCGTGCATTGCTGCGAGCGGTGATCATATCCCTTATTAGTGTCAGACAACGGTCACATTCCGTCTCCAACGTTTACCACCTGTGATGCTCCATGCGTACATTTCATTTCTTTTGCCCACGAGTGTACCTTGTTTTGTGTTTCTTCTGTTCTGTAAGGCGTGGGACACTTGTTTCTTTCTTTACAAATAAAATATGTACACCCTCCGACCTTGTGTTTGATTCTATTGGATGATCACCATTTGTTGCCTAATTTATGGAGAGCAGTGTAGTTTCCTGGCCCGATGCGATACAGAGACACCTAGCGACATATCAGAGGACTAGGAAGAGAACCTTCCTCCCTTCACCACCCCCTCTCCTCCGCGTGACTCCCGCAGTGAGGTTTCCAGGAAAAGGACACCCACCTGTTTCTTTTCATTCTGGTTTCGGAGGCTAAAATTTCTCCACTGGCAAAGCAATTCGCATTTCACTGCTTGCTGGCTGACTCTTGCTTGGAACGAGAAGAGTGGCAGGCTCCCGAGACAGAACCTTCATCGCTGAAGTTTTGATTGAATAAATTTGGTTGATTACAGTGGCTACTATAATTATGTTGAATTTTCTTGTTGAGGTTAGAATTATCATTTGAGAGTAAAGAAGGAGGTAGAGAATATCAGTTGAAAGAAAGTATTTTTTTTAAGGGGGTGTTCTTTTATACAAAATCGATATATAATAATAATGATAATAATAAGGCAAGAATTAGTAACAATTATTATTTCAACTATTAACGATTCGAGTCCCTATTAGAGATGGGCAAGAGCGAAACTACCTGGAATTTAAAAAGGGGAAACGTGGACATGCGTAATAACATATGGAAAAACTGAAAAGGAGAAAGACGGACAAAACAATGTAACAAAATGTACAGTAGTAACAAAGATGTCAGGAAACAATAGTATAATATTGAACATACACTTTGATGAAGTAGTTTTCTTTGTTATGATCTGAATTAAGTCCCTTTGCACAGTTCTCATCGTTGGAGTTCACAGCAGCTTTAATCGGCCAAGATTGATTGATTTTCTTTATTTTACTTCGCCTTTCTGCCACTCTTGGCTAATGATGATATGATGTAATCGATGAAGAGACGCTCACGAAGGACACGTATGCCCAGACCGGATTCGAACCCGGAACCACTGGCGTCGTAGCGAAATGAGATAAATACTCCACCACGGGGCCGGCTAATCGGCCTAGGGTGGGGACAAACTCTCAGTGGTGATGGGAATCCCCTGTGGAAACATATGACCAGTTCCTGCATCACATTAGTTGCTTTCTCCTATTGTGATTTTTCCCAATGTTAATTGATTGCTTCCCAAGTGAAATTTCAGTCCAACTAATGATAGTATGATCTTCAAGGTCAACACTATACGTGTTATGAAGAATTCGAAGTAATAACACTAGTCAACAAATTTAAACTTTTTTTCTGCAACACGGGAAAAAAAGGGCCAGTTTAACTAAATTGAACCTCCTGAACACGAAAATGATAGTAAAAATGTCGTAACACGTAACGTTTTTGTGTTACACTGGTAAAGAGGATTATAGTGAAGGCAACGAAAATATATTACGTGACTTGTATTTTTAACTAGGTTACGAATGCAGTTATTACACTTGTATGAGTAAGTATCAATAAGATGTAAAAAAGATCAAGGTACAAACATGCACACATATGTGTGTGTGTATATATGTAATATACACAATATACAGCTATCACAATGGATGCACTTACCCTAATTTCCTCCTCTTGTAATGTTTATCACTATCTCTAACTAGGAACCAGCAATAATTGCCCATCATGTGAGGATCCCATCTACCTTGATATCTTTGCTCCATTGTGCGAATGTCTTGATGGGATCGTTCCCCTTGTTCATCACTGACAGCTCCTAAGTTCTTTGGGGGAAAATCCAGGTGGGAGTGGAGAAAGTGGATTTTGAGCGACATTCGACATCCAAGCTTTGCATAAGAATCAAGGAGTTCCAGAACTAATTGAGTATAGTTTGGTTCTTTAGTATTGGCCAGAAATAGTAGTAATGCACCGGCGTTGAAGTCGATAAATCAATTGATTGGAAAAGATCGATCAAAGATCAATTGATGATGTAGTTGTGTGGGCAAGCAAGGGGTATTGTTGTTCGCGATGACGTCATAAAATGGGCGTGGCTTATTTTGTAGGTTGATTTTGATTGGTGGGATGTTTTAAAATGGGCGTGGCTTAATTTTGTGAGGAGCGTTTTGATTGGTTGTTGGAGGAAAAGTATTCGGGTTTTTCCCGTTTTGCCGACGTCTGAAAACAGATGGCGTTGATGATTCTGAAATTCTGGGAATGTGGGTTGGGGAGATTCTCGGAATTTCCGGTGTCTGAAAACAGATGGCGTTGATGAGTCAGACATTCTGGGAATTTGAGGACGTAGCGCTATTGTTCTTTTTTATGGGAGTCACGTGACTGTTTGTGACGTCACAAAATGGAAGTCACGTGACCAGATTATATTATTAAAGCATTATTAATTTAAAGATTATTATTATTATGAATTGTTTTAATTTCTGGGACGCCATTTTGTTTTTGTTATGTTATTGTGGTGTGTGACGTCATATATAAATTGGAGTATGTGTTTCCGGTGTTTGAAAACAGATGGCGTTGATGAGTCTGAAATTCTCGGATTGGTTGTTGGGGAGGAGGAAAAGTATTCGGGGTTTTCCCGGTGACGGTTGGTCTATGTTTCCGGCGTCTGGAAACAGATGGCGTTGATGAGCCAGAAATTCTGGGAATGTGACGGTTTCTCGGAAGTTCCGGCGTCTGAAAACAGATGGCGTTGAGGAGGCTTTTAAGGCGTGCGGTGAATATTTCGGAATTGAAGCACGTGTTTCCGGTGTCTGAGGAAAGATGGCGTTGATGGGTTTGAAAGTCTGGGAGAGATGGCGTTGATGAGCCATTCTTGGGAGGAGGTAACTGTTTTGCTCAGAATAGGGATCTTTCCTGCTTGGCTGAGAGATATGGAATTCTTGGAACGGTTGAGTGATATGTGTGGCGTGTTTGTCGGGCTGATGATATGGGTTTCCGGCTGTTAATGGGTCTGTGACGGTTGAAGAAGAGAAGGGAAACGTTTGGGCGTAATCTTCTAGGAATTGTGCCTGTTTGAAATATTTTTAACGGAAAACGTGATGTTGGAAAATAGAAGGTACAAATAGAAGGGATAAAAGATAATAGGATCTGGTAACGTTTCTTGTGTGGGGAAATGTTTGTTCGTTTGTTCTAGGTAAGAAATGTGGTGTCTGTTGAAAATAAGGAGGATAAAAAGAGGAATAGGTGAAGATGGGGTTCGATAAAAGAGGAAAATAATATATTCAAAAATATGAATTATTTGGAGGAATCTCGAATGGGTTATGTAACACTCAGGATAAAAAGAATTGGTGGAATACTTACGATGACGATTATAAAACTTATGGAGCGCACTGTACATGGTGTTTTTAAAATGAAATCAAATATGGGTAGTATGTATTGTAAATTAAGTAAAATGTGTACGTTTTGCTGAATTTTGAAGTTCTTATTTCGTGGAAGAAAATACAGCAAAATACTTATGAAGCCCACTGTACATGGTGTTCTTAAAAGAAAAACAAATATTGGTAGTATGTATTGTAAATTGAGTAAAATGTGTAAGTTTTTCTGAATTTTGAAACTCTTACTTCGTCGAATAAAATACAGCATAAAACTTATGGACATGAAAAGAACTATTGGTAGTATGAATTGTAAATAAGTAAAATGTGTAAAATGTTCTGAATTTTGAAGCTTTTATTACACATCTGTTGCGAGAGTGAAGAAAAATGAAAAGGTAAGAGACAAATATTTAGTTTTAATGTTCTACCTAGAACAATTCAAATCGCTGGTCAAAGACCATCATCACCTTCACACAGTGGGAATCGTAAACATAAATACATCTTTCTTTTGAAGCAGACAGCTTGAAAGGTGAGAAAATAAAACGGCCCCTCAAAAAATAACACATTTTTACAATGCCCTCCTATATTTCTGTTCCGATTAGTCTCTGTGCATAACACAAATTTGAAACATCGGTTCAATTTGTCATTCGATCGGACCTTCAAGAAAATACCACATTTTCTACCACGCCTTCATATATTTATGTTTCGATTAGCTGTAGTGCATAAAACGGATTTGTAATATCGGTTCAATCCGTCACTTGATCAATCGATCGGACCCCGAGAAGGTACCACCTTTTCTATGATACCCTCGTATGTTTATAAACACTTCCCGTTTCCCTTATGTTTTTTACAATGAAATAAGTGCAGTTTAGCATTATATTCATTTAGAAGGCCGTATTCGTGCTGGATATTCTGGGCACAGTGTAACACGGAAGTTGTGTGAATCAAGTTATCTTTTTCATGCAGCCTCAAAGAGGATGTTGTGGTTATCTCAGGAATGCTACAAGCAAGTTGCATCCGTTCCGTTATCCTACACAGAAGTGATATATTTGAATATGTTGTGACCATCACTGCAAAATTTTCATTCTTCCTCAACATCTTTAACGGTACAGCAGTTATAGTACAACGATGGACGGAGAGAATGTTGTAAGTATAGTTCTACACAATAACATTAATTCAGTTCATTTCCTTTTCATCTGTACATCAACATGGATAACGCTCGAGAACTCTTCCGCATTGTAAGTACCCTTTTGCATTTTACTCTGTATTCTATGTCCTTTGCCCCATTTGCAAAGGTGGAATAAGTGCTAAACAGACATTCAGAACCAAACCTCTCCGATGGCGCAGTGGTAGTGTAGACGTCTTGTAATCAAGGGTCCCGGGTTCGATACCCGGAGATATAATTGGTTCCAATCCTATTTTAAAAGTGTAGGTCTAGTCCCGATTAGCCTTACTGTGCATAAAGTCAGGCCGGTATTTGTAGGGGATGGGGGCATTTCCCCCCACAGGCAATTTCTTAACTACCACAGTGCATAACTTTAAAAGTGTAGGTCTAGTCCCGATTAGCCTTACTGTGCATAAAGTCAGGCCGGTTTTGTAGGGATGGGGGCATTTCTCCCCATAGGCAATTTCTTAACTATCACAGTGCATAACTTTAAAAGTGTAGGTCTAGTCCCGATTAGCCTTACTGTGCATAAAGTCAGGCCGGTATTTGTAGGGGATGGGGGGCATTTTCCCCACAGGCAATTTCTTAACTACCGCAGTGCATAACTTTAAAAGTGTAGGTCTAGTCCCGATAACCTTACTGTGCATAAAGTCAGGCCGGTATTTGTAGGGGTGGGCAGGATCAGAAGTGTTTTGTATGCAGACATAGCCAATTCCGTGATTCGAATCAGGGTAACAACCACGCCCGGGTGGGTTTCGAATCCGGTACTTTTTCATTAAATTTTATTATTTGTATCCTGTGTCTTTGGTATTCGTACACAGTACTATTTATATACAAAACAATATCGTTCTATACAACATCTTTTATTAACGCACTGAAATTCTATAGAAACATTACAAGTTTTCTACATATGCAAACTGCTGTTTCATTTTAAATCACAGATTATTAGATATTTTACAAATTCTGTTACATTTCATGATTTATACCCTCTACAGAAACAACGTCTTGTAATTAAGGGTCCCTGGTCTGTCCCGATCAGCCTAATTGCATAAAGTGAATTCTGTCCCGATTAACCTATCCGTGCATAAAGCGGAATCCACTTCGATACTTTCTGCTCGCGAATAACCTCAGTGTATAAAGTTGTTTCTGTTCTGATTAACCTATCTGTGCATAAAGCGGACTTTAAACAGCTGTTCAATCCACATAGATACATTCTGCTCCCGATTAACCATACATTCTACTTCCGATTAACCTCAGTGCATAAAAATAATTCACTCTCTTTATTTACTAAACAAAATACACACATTCACACATCGAACACTCCATATTTACGGCATGCAGTTTCCAGTTCGGTGGAGCGAATTATTTTGTCTATCACATCATCTACTTTTCTATTATGTTCGCGCCATAAATCACTCCACCGGTACATACCAGGGAAGCGATTTTCTTCCAGAAAATCCAACTCGTCGTTAAACATGGGGCTAAAATTAGCAAAGTCTGTTATCTCCTTCACTCTGCACCCATACGTGGCATGAGTGTAATCGCCCACCACTATCTGCACAGCAGTTTTCAATATTGTATTCAATGCTGCTAAGGGAATAATATCGTGCAGGGGAACCATGGATAAAATCCGCACCCAGATTTCCGCTGGCACCTCTTTCATTCTTACGGCTGCAAGTGTTCAATTTTCTGATGCCTGTGCATCTGTAGCAGGATGTGACAAGGAACATAGTGTGAACCAACTTATGTTTTATGGAGACTCTGAGAGGAAGTATTTGCTATCTCAGGCATGCAGACCCAACAAGAAAGTTGCATCCTTTCCGTTAATGACGCAACCCTACACGTATCTAATATGTGCATATGTTCCGACCATCACTGCAGAGTTTTTATTCTTCTGTAATGTCTTTATCAGTACAGTGCAAAGATGGAGGGAAAGAATTTGCTGAGTATAGTGCAACGCAATAATAATAACATTACTTTTGTATGTAAACACCACTCTATTTATTACCTGGACACGACTTACACATTTTACTCTATTTACAATACATACTACCAATATTTGTTTTCATTTTAAGAACACCATGTACAGTGGACTCCATAAGTATTTTGCTGTATTTTATTCGACGAAATAAGAACTTCAAAATTCTGAAAAACACACATTTTGCTCAATTTACAATACATATTACCCATATTTGTTTTCATTTTAAGAACACCATGTACAGCGGGCTTCATAAATAATTTGCTGTATTTTCTTCGACGAGACGAAATAAGAACTTCAAAATTCAGAAACACTTACACATTTTTTTAAATTTACAATACATACTACCCATATTTGTTTTCATTTTAAAAACACCATGTACAGTGCGCTCCATACGTTTTATGGAGCAAATCCAGACTAGGGGAGCAAAGTGACAAAACTGGGGGCAGGGACAGTTTACTTTTCCCTCGCAGGTGCGTTTTAGCATACTGCGGGGCCACAGATGATAAAAGTGGGTAGACGAACCAAATTCTTAACGACAAATGCGAAGGTACATATTGCGCTCTCTGTATGTTTTCTACAAAATCACCGACTACTGACGCATTTTTTTCCTTTCAATAATGAAGCTGAATATCTTAACCGATGTGTCCACCTTCACTTCATGCATATTTAGGGTGATTGGAACCGGGGTGAATCTTATCTGGACACGATTTAGATATGAATAAAACTTGTTCTTTTTAACATTTTCCGGGTGTTCTATTTTTGGCTCGATTGCTGCTTAATTTCAGTTTATGCACATATAGGGTAATTGGGACAGGACCCAGGGGATATCCAGAATTGGATGTGTTATGGGCAATTCGAGATCATATTTGGAATATTTTGTACACCAAGTGGACGTTATCTAGACAATATACTTTCGTTAGACATTTTTGTACGTACTTTGGTTATAGTGTGGATACAAAAAGTACATTTTAGACTACATTTGAATCTTATCTGGACACGATTTAGATATGAATAAAACTTGTTCTTTTTTAACATTTTCTGGGTGTTATTGGAATGTACAAAAGATGTTTCCTGTTTGGAACATATTATGGAAATTTTCGTAGCATTGTGTGGATATAACAGGGACTCTTTAAACATTTATTATAACCCTATTAGGACACCTTTTATATATCAAATAGCTGTATCCTTAACTGAATTGCATAATTCTTACTAAATCGTGTGTGCACAAGAATTTACTCTCCATTTGTAAGAAACATATATGGAACTACGGGAATATCATTTGGATTATATTTAGAAGAATTTTGAACACATCACATTCAAACTTAGCGGTGTTTAATATCCATACACCTCTCAATATCACATAACATTTTCAAAACTCTCCGCCGCCACACATGATTTTAAATCCAACCAATAACACCCTTGCCCCTTTCCAATATTTCCGAAAATGTAGTATGTTCCTTAATATTTACTTCCACTACTATATAATAATATTGCCAGCAATTCCCCATTTGTGAACACCCCTCACATAATCTTTTCTTGTTGCACCCCCATTTATTCATTTTATTTTTTATCCCAAAATTTATATAATCGTGATGGTAAATATTCCTCCAATTCTTTTTATTCTGAGTGTTACATAACCGATTAGAGATTCCACAAAATAATTCATATTTATGAATATATTATTTTCCTCTTTTATCGAACCCCATCTTCACCTATTCCTCTTTTTATCCTCCATATTTTCAACAGACACCACATTTCATACCTACAACAAACGAACAAACATTTCCCCACACAAGAAACGTTCCCAGATCCTATTATCTTTTATCCCTTCTATTTGTACCTTCTATTTTCCGACATCACGTTTTCTGTTAAACATATTTCAAACAGGCACAATTCCTAGACGATTACGCCCTACAATATTCATAGTATAGTGCAACGCAATAATAATAACATTACTAGTAGTGCAGGTGCACGGGTTCAAAGCCCGAAAGTGAGGCTCGGTGAGGCTCGCCTTAATGGTTTGCTCTTGTAAGGCATGAGCCTCATTTTCTCGCAGTGTTGCCAACACCTTACTCGAAAAAATCACCAAGGTTTTTTTTTTGGTCTAACCTAACCTAAAGCAAGGAGCTGGCAACCTTGCTTGAGGCTTCTTAATGGTTTGCTCTTGTAAGGCATAAGCTCTATTTTCTCGCAGTGTTGCCAACATTTTACTCGAAAAAAATCACCAAGGTTTTTTTCTTGGTCTAACCTAACCTAAAGCAAGGAGCTGGCAACCTTGCTTGAGGCTTGCCTTACAGTGCATAAAGCAAGGTTGCCAACCTACTGGTACTTTTGCCATGGCTTTTTTACAAAAAAAGAGAGAGGAGAGAGAGAGAGGGAAGAGTTAAACAACCGACAGCTGCCAACACCCACCTACAGCTTTTTTTCTTGGTCTAACCTAACCTAAAGCAAGGAGCTGCCAACTTTGCTTGAGGCTTGCCTTACAGTGCATAAAGCAATTTTTGCCAACCTACAGTCCGGCCAAGGAAGACGAAACTACCTGGAAAGGACGATTCCAAACGCGAGAGGGGAAGCAGGGAGAAGCACTCGCCAAACTACCCTGTGGTATTTCGCTTGCGTGGGTTCGTTTGTTGTGTTTATTACCGCTTTCTGTGTTGTGTTTGTGACGGCTCTTACAATTCGCAACAAACCGTTTCAAAGTGGAATGAGGAAAATTGGGACGCTTTGGCCCCTGTTGCACATTCTACAAAACACCCTCGTTATGCTAGAAAATGTCACAAGCCATTCAGTTACTACATTTATATTTATAATACTATATACAACAATATTATTATTATTGAATACTATCCTGATTAATGTTGTGTACATTTGTGCTAATTATAATATTTACTAAGAAGATCAATTTAATTGAATGACCTAAAATAAAGCTACTCGTTTACAAACAAGTTTATCTACTAACGTGACGATATGAATACTTTCCTGATATGTTCTGTTTGCTGATATAGTATATGACTGACTTACCTAACGCTTACATAATTCGTAAACATCTCTGTATGTATTTTGATGTTACTACGTTGAAACTTCATTCCTGTTTCTACAGCAGACGATTTTCAAGGAACCCGCTTCCTGTCCAAAGCTCCGTCACCCCTATTTAGCCACTGAACGCGTCCGGTTGGCGCATGCGCACTTCCGTCCATGGTCTCGGCTAAGGCAGCCAGACAGTACACACACTGGGCAAGGAGAGCCGGCAACAAACACGCACTGCCGTAAAAGAGAGAGAGATGGGCGGATGGCAACACAGTATGTGTGTGCGTGTGTGTGTATAATATGTAGCATTATTAACTAGAGTGTGTTGGCAACCCACTTACAACTAAAAAAAAAATAGAGATGTCAACGTTGCTGTAAGATGAAGAGAGAGAGACCTACGGCTGGCAACAATGGTGAGCGAATGCGCCATATCGTAATTTTCCAACTCCGGCAATGTTTGTATATCGTGACCTTTGTAAACCTCTCTCGGGGGAACGATGTGCCACACACACACACACACACGCGCGCGCGCGCGCGCGCACGCGTGTATTGTGACGCAAGCAAACAAACAAAAATAATAATAATTGTTGTTTTTTAGGATTCCTGGCCCCCATAACCCCGCCAGGAGTGCGTGGTGCCCAACCAAAAAAGTAAAGGTTTTCCTGTACGGCCTTCGAACGTAAAATTGATTGACGTGGGGGGGGGCGAATCTCTTCGGGGATGTCTTTCAATTTGTATATTTACCCGTGCATACTATTTATTATTAATTTAGCCGTGTTCTGTTTGGCGTCCATTTCGAGCAGTTTGCCCGGTGGTAAAATTTTATCGTTTTTAAATTTTTTGATTTTTTACACAAGGCTATGATCTTACGGATGTACGTGGCGTTTAGCGTGTCCTGTGAGAAATACACGTGAAGATCAGCTTCCGTGCAGCCGGTGTGGGATTCGTGACGCCGCGATAAACATCAACTTCCGTACCGGATGGAACGTCCGTTCCGGCGGCGTGGAATTCGCGCCTCTCCCAAGTTCACGTTGAAAGGGGAGAGGCCAGCTGCCACCATGATGCTCGGGTAGAGTGACGTAAAGTCCAATGTCAAAATAATCTCATCCTCCGTTCTGTTTTTGAGTGCCACGTTCATGTGAGGGTTACGGTGTACGTAACCCCCAACCAGCTTGTGATGATACTCGAGATGCTGCCGTGGGAAACACAAACATTGCTTGTTCTGCAACGCTTCGCTGAAATAGTAATGCGAGAGATGCCAGTTGAGTTTGTGCCCTCGAACCTGGTCCGCGCGCAACACGCTCTGGCAGTACAATTCGGGTCGCCCTAAACTCAGAGGCCTAGTGAGTTGGCAATACTGACACGACCTAGTTTTTGCTTATATTGTCACCGCAACCGGATGCGACGACGGGTGGAGAGAAGAGAGAGGGGGGGAGATGACTTTCGTTTCTGTGGAAGCTTCTGGACAGAACAGTGAAGTTTTTGCGACTGTGCGCGATTATACTACCATTTGTGAGTGTTAAATTGCTAGCAGCCTTTTGTAGGTAAGTTTTGTTTTTTTGTTATTTTTTTGCATGTGTGTGTGTGTTAATAATAATAATTACGAGTGGCGTTAGTGAACAGAAAGTGTTGTTTTGATTAAACATCGAAATTTACGATAAACAAAAAAAATATGAGTATACATAACGTGCGCTTGAAAAAAACTATTCTTCATCACGAATAACATAAAAACAAGGTAATAATCGGAGGGAGGGGAGGGACGATGATTATAATCATGTTAGTTTACTCATGATGGATGGTATTGACGCGTGTACTCTGGGTTAGATTTGTTGTTTTAAGTCTATTTTATACACAATAAAACTAATCGAAACTGGACCTACAGTGGGATCCGCCGGGTATCGAACTTGGAGATTAAAATTATACAAGTGTACAGGGAAAACTTTATTTTTTTGAATGTGTTGATACTCTAAGTTGGATTTGTTGTTTTATGCACAGTAAGGCTAACCGAAACTGGACCTACAGTGGGATCCGCCGGGTATCGAACTTGGAGATTAAAATTATACAAGTGTACAGGGGAAACTTTATTTTTTTTGAATGTGTTGATACTCTAAGTTGGATTTGTTATTTTTATACACAGTAAGGCTAACCGAAACTGGACCTACAGTGGGATCCGCCGGGTATCGAACTTGGAGATTAAAATTATACAAGTGTACAGGGGAAACTTTATTTTTTTTTGAATGTGTTGATACTCTAAGTTGGATTTGTTGTTTTATGCACAGTAAGGCTAACCGAAACTGGACCTACAGTGGGATCCGCCGGGTATCGAACTTGGAGATTAAAATTATACAAGTGTACAGGGGAAACTTTATTTTTTGAATGTGTTGATACTCTAAGTTGGATTTGTTGTTTTATGCACAGTAAGGCTAACCGAAACTGGGCCTACAGTGGGATCCGCCGGGTATCGAACTTGGAGATTAAAATTATACAAGTGTACAGGGGAAACTTTATTTTTTTTTGAATGTGTTGATACTCTAAGTTGGATTTGTTGTTTTATGCACAGTAAGGCTAACCGAAACTGGACCTACAGTGGGATCCGCCGGGTATCGAACTTGGAGATTAAAATTATACAAGTGTACAGG
Source organism: Lepisma saccharinum (assembly GCF_977018435.1). Taxonomy (NCBI): domain Eukaryota; kingdom Metazoa; phylum Arthropoda; class Insecta; order Zygentoma; family Lepismatidae; genus Lepisma; species Lepisma saccharinum. Next base: position 22,964,692 of record NC_139246.1, on the reverse strand, counting down.
GGAAACTTTATTTTTTTGAATGTGTTGATACTCTAAGTTGGATTTGTTGTTTTATGCACAGTAAGGCTAACCGAAACTGGACCTACAGTGGGATCCGCCGGGTATCGAACTTGGAGATTAAAATTATACAAGTGTACAGGGGAAACTTTATTTTTTTTGAATGTGTTGATACTCTAAGTTGGATTTGTTGTTTTATGCACAGTAAGGCTAACCGAAACTGGACCTACAGTGGGATCCGCCGGGTATCGAACTTGGAGATTAAAATTATACAAGTGTACAGGGGAAACTTTATTTTTTTGAATGTGTTGATACTCTAAGTTGGATTTGTTGTTTTATGCACAGTAAGGCTAACCGAAACTGGGCCTACAGTGGGATCCGCCGGGTATCGAACTTGGAGATTAAAATTATACAAGTGTACAGGGGAAATTTTATTTTTTTGTCTGTGAAGGTTCTAAGGTTTTGTGAATATGTTGGAAAAGCACTAGTATATACATAGAGCAAAGTTACAAGGTTTTACGTCCCATAGGAGTCCTATTAGAAACATAATGATTAGTGCTTAAACAAGAATATTTTCATAGTTTCACACCTCTACTAGATTGGTAGAAAAATATACTAGTAGGCAATAAAATCTGAAGAAGATTTGTGTCTAGCAAAAATAAGCTAAATAGAATTACACATGCATACAATATTTATTGTGCTTTTTTCTATCTACAATCATATTTTTCTTATATATTTTTTTTAATTTTTTTACAGGGTTTATTAAAGCACATATTTGAGGAAAACAACACCACCGATATATAAATAAACCCCTCAAACTAACACTAATTAGAATTAGCCTACAAAATTTTTCTCATAAGGTATTTTTTGTAAACACTCTACCACCAACAGATCACATATAAATAAACATACCCCCCAAAAAAATGCGCTCCATGAAAAGTTGCCCTGTGTGCAAAAAAAACATCAAGCAAAAATTTTGCAAGACATTGTCGCACCTGCGTGCCAGGCAAGCATTTGGCTGCCACCGAACTATGTTCCGGATGCAATAAACACATCACAATTGCGTATGCCAAGAAGCATAAGCTTACTTGTCTAAGCAAAAGTACATCTGGGGCCCAGCCTTCGACCTCCACCAAAAGGAAGGCGGAAGCAGCCTCCATCAATGCACCACCCACGAAACGCGTCAAGCCTGCGATGAAAGCAGACCGGTCTGCTTTCGAGCGTTTGTTAGAGGACTTTGTCCTTACTTCGGAGGGCTCATGCGACGTGCGTAGCTTTTTGGAGAACGTGCAAGCCAAAATTATTTCCATCCTCGGTGATGCGCTTGCAACGCACTCCACCAAATTCTACGCATCGCTACGTTGCCAGTACAAGAAGCCGTCTGATGAAATTTACAGCTTCTGCCACAACACCAAGGCGAAGACGTTGCATCTGGCGGATGTCGATAACCTCGAGGTCATCTACAACCAGTTTGCCGAGGAGTTGGTGGCAAAACAAGAAGAACATCAAGCTAAGGGCTCGGGGGGTTCGCTGTGTGGCGAGCCTCACGAACTGTGCGTCAAACTTTGCAAGTTCGTGCCTCTCTCCGCCTCCAGCTACGTCCCCTTACCACCTACCATTGTGGCAAAGAAGGCCGTCCTGAACATTCAGAACAGTGACGCCAAGTGCTTTCTCTGGTCGGTGCTGGCAGCATTGCACCCCGTCGACTGGAAAAACCATCCGCTTCGTGTTGGCCACTACCTACCCTACGAGTCAGAGCTGGAAGATGCGATGGCCGGGATCGACTATCCCGTGGAGGTCCCGGACATTCGAAAGTTCGAGGCCCGTACACACAACCCTCGGTTGGCCATCAACGTTTACGGTCTCACCGAGAACAAAAATGTGGTGTACCCTATCCGGGTGAGCGACGTAGACGGCGATGATGCTCGAGAAATTCACCTTCTGCTCATCAAGGACAAGACCCATCACCATTACACCCTTATCCGCTCCCTCTCTCGGCTTGTTTCGAGCCAACGGAGCAAAGACAAAACCCACATAGAAGTTTGTCGCAGGTGCTTGTCTACATTTCATAATCAAGAACAGCAGGATTATCAGCGCATCAGAGGTCCCAACATCGCTGCAAAGAAGCTCGCTCGCCACAAACTTTATTGTAATGCCAACGAGCCGGGTGTGGCAGTCTTGCCCGAACCTGGCGCCGTGGAGCGTTTCCGCATGCACGGTGCCATGGTGGAGCATCCCGCTATCATCATCGCGGATTTCGAGGCCTTCCTCAAACCCCTGTCCACTTGCGATCCAGATCCCGAAGTTTCCTCCACCACCCCTTACCAACTCCACGAGGCATCCAGTTTCGCATACGTTGTGGTGCGACGTGACCAGCACATCGCCCCCGAGCCCTACGTGTACCGTGGCCCCGACGCAGCCAAACACTTCCTCGAGAGGATGGTTGTCGAGGCCATCGAGATAGGGAAGGTACTGTTGGCCCCCAAGTCTATGCTCCCACTGTCCCCCGACGATCAACGTAGACACGACGAGGCCATCGCTTGCCCTGTCTGCGTCAAGGAGTACACCGCCAACAACCGTAAAGTCCAACACCACGATCACTTTAACGGTAGGTACGTTGGTCCTTGGTGCAACGGATGCAACCTCATGACCCGGGACCCGCGATTTATCCCTGTGTTTTTTCACAATGGCTCGGGATACGACTTCCACCATCTGGTGCCTCACTTTGGGTACGACGACATGCGAATCAACGTCCTGGCGCAGAACGAGGAGCGTTACATTAGCTTGAGCAAGTGGGTTCGAATCCCAGGATCACGCTCTACCGTCGAGCTTCGCTTCCTCGACTCCCTGAGGTTCCTCCCAGCAAGCCTCGATGCTCTCGCAAGGAAGCTTAGCGACGAGCAAATGCTTATTACCTCCGGAAACTTTCCGAACTTGGACGCCGGCCTCTTCAAGCGTAAGGGGGTCTATCCCTACGAATACATCACAGACCCTTCCAAGTTCGCGGAGACGTCGCTACCTCCCCAGGCGAAGTTCTACAGTCAGCTACGAGGCTCGAACATCACCGACGAAGAATATCACCATGCCCAGTCCATGTGGCGCGAGCTGGGCTGTCGAACTCTCTGAGACTACCACGACGCCTACCTCAGACTTGATGTGACGCTCCTCGCCGACGTGTTCCAGACGTTCCGTGCGACCGCAATGAAGATCTACCAGCTGGACCCCGCCTACTTCTATAGTCTCCCCGGACTGGCGTGGTCAGCCATGTTTCTGGTGACGAAGATCGAGCTGGAGCTTCTTTCCGATTATGACATGGTGCTGTTTGTGGAACGCGCTATCCGGGGTGGCATGGTCCAGGTGTCGCAGCGACACTCGCACGCCAACAATCACCACATGGCCACCGGCTACGACCCCTCACAACCGTCCAGCTACATCATGCACACGGACGTCAATAACCTCTACGGACACTCCATGATGCAGCCACTCCCCTTTAGAGGCTTCGAGTGGGCTGACCCCTCCAACTTTGACGTTGAAGGTTTCGACGATTCAGAACATGGGTTCTTCGCCGAGGTTGATCTGCAATTCTCCGAGAAGCTGCAGGATTTGTTCTGCGATCTTCCCCCTGCGCCCGAGTTCAAGTGTCCACCCGATTCCAACCAGACGAAGCTCGTCATGGACTTCGAGCCCAAAGAGCGTTACGTCCTGCACTACCAGAATCTCCGGTGGTTGATGCAGCGAGGGGTCACGGTCCACGCAGTTCACCGCATCCTCAAGTTCGAGCATTCTCCGTGGCTGCGTCCATATATTGAAGTCAACACCGAACACCGCACCGCAGCCACGTCCGAGCTTGATAAGGATTTCTTCAAGCTCATGAACAATGCGGTGTTCGGGAAAACCATGGAGAATGTACGGAATCGTGTAGATGTGAGGCTAATATCAAACAAAGCACAATGTCGCAGGCTCGTAGCAAACCCGTTATTCAAATCGAGGACCATTTATAATGAACAGCTTGCTCTGGTGCATATGAGGAAGAGCGAGGTGATGCTCAACAAGCCAATTTATGTTGGCGCCTCAGTATTAGACCTGAGCAAGCTGCACATGTTTCAAATATATTATGGGAAACTACGCCAGCACTATAACGACAATATCAGCCTACTCTACACGGACACGGACAGCTTGGTGTACCACGTTCGCACGGACGACGCGTACGGGGATATAGCCACAGTTCCATCTTTGGTTAACCTCTTCGACACCTCGGGCTATCCCCAGCAAAACAAGTACGGTATCCTGGCCCGCAACAAGAAGGTGCCTGGCAAACTCAAAGACGAGAAGGACGGTGATGTAATTCTCGAGTTTGCAGGTCTTCGCGCCAAGGCCTATCCCATCAAAGCCGAGGGCAGCGTTACCAAGAAGGCCAAGGGTGTCGGCAGACAGGTGGTTCGGGAGCATCTCACATTCGAGGACTTTGTCGATTGCCTCAAGACCAGGTCGTCGGTTCTAAGAGCAGAACAGCGCATCCAGAGCGTCGACCATATCATCACCACAAACAAAGTTAGAAAAATTGCGCTGGATCCCGATGACGATAAGAGGTGCGTCCTCGAGTGTGGTATTCACACACTGCCGTGGGGGCACTCTCGCTTTGCAGAAAGCAAAACCTGCAACATATGTCCATCTTCAACAGAAGATTCATAAAAACAAAACAAAACAAAAAAAAACACTTTGACTGTCATTACAAAAAAAACTTCGACCGTATTCTTAAATAACCAGCATGCCTATGAATTTGTTCGGTTTCAAAAAACAGATCATTATGGAAACCATACCAGATCATGAAGTCTTACCTTCCGTGTTACCTAAACTCAACGGTCTGTTGATCATTCACCTCAACAGCATTTGGACGAAATTGGATGATGATGTGGGTAAGATTTTTTATGTTTTTAATAACAATTTACATTTCTACGAAATTCCGATCGACGGAAAACTTCGGATCACCGTGAATCCGGAAAACGCAGGCGAAATCAAAATTTCTACCGGCAAGAATATTTTTCGAATCAAGCACGACAAGATGCTTTCTAACATTACGTACGATGTTTCTGCAGGAGATTATCTTTACATGGAACTCCTCGGAGATTACGACAAACTCATTCCTCTCTTCGTAGAATTACGAATCGTCTATCCTATTATAAATAACCGTTAACCAAAAATGCCTAACGACATTTTCGGCAACACCAAGCGTGTAGACCACGCAGAAGAGATTCTCATGTTGGACGTTCGAGTTAAGAAGTTGAGGACCGATTTGATCGCTTTGCAGGAGACCTTAAACAAAAGTTTAGAGTCGGAAATCGCTACGCTCCAAACGCAATGTCTCGACCCCATTCTGAAAATCGATTCCGAACTGAAAACGCTCATAAAAAATTATGTCGACGTACCTTCTTACGACAACGTTCAAAATATACAGTTGAGCGTGGATTCGCTTCAAAATGATTTGGCCAAATTACAGCAATTTCAATCGAAAAATGAAGATTTGGAAAAATTGAAACTCGAAATCGAAGAACGAACTTCCGCTATCGAAAAGAATTTCTCCGAACTTCAAACCGTGGTGAACGATATTGATGTAGAACGCTTGCACGTCGTCGTTTCCAAATTACAAGAAGAATTCACCGGCACGTTGGAAGAAATTAAATCCAAGTTACAGACTTTGGAAGATACCATGACGAACCTACCATCGTCGGACGAACTGCAGGTCATCGGTAAAAGCGTCGCGAACATAAAAATTCAATTGGAGGCCTATCAAGATTTCGAACACATTCAAACCACCATCGCTACGCTTCAGGCGTCCTTGGAATTGATCAACGAAGAAATTAAAAATATTCACGCTGAAGCGAGAGCGTTGACGAGCATTCAAGACACGTTGAGCACGGTTCAGCAGAAGATCGAATATTTAGAAAATTTGAACGTCGAATCCAATCTCGCTCATTTTCATCACGTACTGGACAACATACAGGGTGACTTGGAATCGTTACGGACGAGCGTATCTTCGAGCGAAGATTTGGAAAAATTGAAAACGGCGGTGACGGCACTATCCGAATCGAGCGACATCAAAATTTCCTTGAGCGATCTCGAGAGTAGGGTGGCCAATCTCCCCACCTCCAAAGAATTGCGCGCTTTGAAAAGAAACATATCTCGAATGCTGAAACGACTAGAAACGGAAACGGCGAACGTGGAACAGATTCGAGACGAAATTAGTTCGCTGGTGTCGACGCTGCCCACTTCGCAGAGCGTCGCCGACCTTCACACGCAGTTTACAGAGATGCGAAGCATCGTGAACGATCTTACCGAGAAGAGCTCGAAATTGAATCAAGTCGAGAACCTTCAGAACATCGTCGTCAACATCAGAGATCAAGTCGGAGTGCTGGAATCCACGCAGGAATCGACGCTGGCTTCTTTCGGTGCCAAGTTACAAGAACTCAACGAAAACTACAAGCAGTTGAACGTGGAAGTGAAAATCAAACCGTCGTTGTCTGCCGTAACGGATACCATAGTCGAGCATTTGCTGCCCATCGAAAATAAACTCGGACACGTTCACAGTAATCTGCTCGGCGTCGACACTAAATTCGCTAAACTGCATTCTCTGCAAGCCATCGAAATCAACAGCGTACCCAATCAACAGAGAATCTCCACGTTCGTCGAAGGTAACAAACTGTACATGTTACATCCTTATCATCCGTACTACAAGTTTCTCCTCGATGGCACGATTCAGACAAACGAATTTTCGTACTGGTCTCACGGTAGAAAAGCTAGCGTTCCCACCATGACTTTGATATCGAATCGTGGTGTCCAGAAAGCAGGAAACATTCCTCTGGCACGTTGGAACGAAACGCGCAACATATATGAAATACACGAAGACGAAGATCTTACTGTTTTCGACGTGAGTGCCGGCGATAAGCTGATCATTCAAAACACGAGCGAGGTACCACCCTCTTTGAATCCCATCACGCTTGTGCTTCTCTTGAAACGTAATCTCTAAAAAAAAATGTCTAGGCAAGCCATCGTCGAAGAATTGCATAAACCTGCACGCCGCAACTACGAACGTTTGGCTGTGGTAACCAAGGGCATCGACGACCTCTGGCAAAGTGACCTCGTGGAGATGAGTAGCGGAAATTTGAAAAACGTACATAAATTGAACAAGGGCAACAAGTACCTCCTCACCGTCATAGACACATTTTCGAAATTCGCATGGGCTCTACCTTTGAAGGCGAAAACGGGAACATGCGTCACGGAAGCATTTAAATTAATTTTTCGCGAAAGCGGCGGCAGACAACCACGGTTTCTGCAAACGGACAAGGGGAAGGAATTTTACAACGCCGTATTCCAAAAGTTTATTCAAAAACACAAGATTCAACATTATTCGACCTTCAGTCACATCAAAGCCAGCATCGTGGAAAGATTCAATCGAACCTTGAAAACACACATGTGGAAACGATTCACGCTTCGGGGAAATTACAAATGGGTCGACATCCTGCCGGAACTCGTCGACACCTATAATGATACGGTACACAGAACGATAGGCATGAAGCCAGCTGACGTTACGAAATCTGACGAGCAGCGTTTAATTTCTACCGTTTACTGTCCAAAGTACACACCCACGACAAAAAAAAGCTAAATACAAAATTGGAGACCAGGTGAGGATCAGCAAATTCAAACGCACCTTCGAAAAGGGATTCACAAAAAATTGGAGCACGGAACTCTTTACGGTGGTTCGAGTTCTACCCGGAAACCGACACACGTATATAATAAAAGATAGTAGCGGCGAGATTTTGAAAGGAAGATTTTACGAAGAGGAACTCTCTAAAACGAAACACCCCGACACGTACCTCATCGAGAAAGTATTGCGTAGGAAAGGTGACAAACTTTTGGTCAAATGGCTGGGACTTCCGGAAAGGAGTTGGATCGACGCGAACGAAGTGATCTTGTGAGTACGTGGAACGTGGTGAAGCGTCTACCGGATCCGGAAAGTCAAACGAGAAAAAAAAAGAACGGTGAGTTGCTTCCCGACAGCATCCGCTGTCTGATCGTAGGTCCTTCGGGGTGTGGGAAAACGACACTGCTCGTGGACAATTTTCTCCTCGCACCGAATTGGTTAGATTGGAAGAACAGGCACCTGTACGTGTTCTCGAAAAGTTTGGAGCAAACCAAATACCAGCAACTGATGAAACTGTACGATGGTCTGGACATTGCAACGTTCGCATCTGAAATCATTCCACTGGATGATTGTCTCGAGAATTCAGTCGGTGTTCGACGACGTCATCCTGGAAAATCAAAATGAAATTCGCAACTTTTTCACGCAAGGTCGTCACAAAGGAATGGATTGCTTTTACCTAGCTCAAACGTTTTCCAAAATTCCAAAACAGTTACTACGCGACAACGCTAATTTCATATGTTTGTTTCGTCAAGATCACACCAACCTCAAGCACGCGTACGATGACTACGTAGGCGGAGACATGAACTACAATCAATTTTCGGAACGCTGCTGCTCTTCTTGCTGGAACAGTGACGATTTCGGATTCGCGACGATCGACATGACGAGGAAACCCAACGACGGAAAATACAGAAACAAAATCAACGACTTTCTAAACGTTGCAACGTTGTGAGAAACGACGTGTATAAATAACGTTATGACGAAACGAAAAATCGAAGACGAAAATCTTAAGCTTCGCGATTACCTCGCGAAACGCTTCAAAGGTTGGAAATCCGAGAATCGCGGATTCTACGAAGAGAAGAAACGTCAGGATCAACCTGTGATCGATGCCATCAGCGGTCTAGGTAAAGAAATTAAAAGTGTCACGGAACAAAATAAAAATTTGATCAACGAACTCGTACCACTCGCAGCTAAAAGTTACGCCGTACCCACGCCCATTTCGAGCATTCCTTCGACGCCGTTCGAACTGAAGGATGCACCGGCACGACGTCGAGCTATAGGTAGCACGTCGTCGTCTTCGGATAAAATCGAGTTGGGACCTTTGGCACGAGACTACCTGAGCACGGGGAAATTCGACAAGGATGAAGTGTTCGGATTGTATCCCAGCATGGAAACCAGCGAAGGCGGCGATGTGGTGTGGAAGATTGGGAAATCGAAGGTGACCTTCGAAGGCAACGACATTAAAGTCAATTTAGGCGACAAGGATAGTTGGAACAGGTATCCGGGTACGGTGGGACTGTGGGAACTCGTCGCCAAAAAGCAGCCGAAAGATTACACCGACGAAGATTACCAAAGTTACAAGGAAATTCTGATCATGACGGATGCCTTGTACCAGAACAACGACGCCTCGCAGAATAGGGTGAAATCGAGCAGCGGCGAGAAGTACAGGAATCTCATCAAACCGATTTGGAACCAGGTCAAAACAGGCAGCGGCGTCAAACGCTACAACACGTTACCCAAAGAATTCGTTTGGGTAGACGACGTTAGGAAACTCGTGGACCGATTGTTGGTGATAGCCGGCGAAGGGAATGCAGGCAATCGTAATTTCTACAACGAGAAGGTTGGCATCGTGGACATGATCAGCACGAAACTTTCCAACTTCATCGTGAACGACGACAAGGGCATAGGTTACCTGATCAAAATCATCAACACGCTGCCTCCGAAATTTTGGAACGTGGCCGAAGGAAAGAGAATCGTGAACAACATCATCAACAAGTTACCTTTCGAGATGCATCTACCTGGCTACCAGTACTGCGGACCGGGTACCAAACTCGAGAAAAGATTGGAGAGAGGAGACAAGGGTGTGAATCCGTTGGACGCGGCATGCAAAAATCACGACATCGCCTACAACACCACGCAGACGGATCTGGACGCACGTCACGAAGCAGACAAAAAATTGGAACATGCAGCTTTCGAAAGGTTCGTGAGCAGAGACGCATCGTTGGGTGAACGGGTCGCCGCACTGGGTACCACCATCGCCATGAACACAAAACAAAAATTGGGGTGGGGTATATAAATAACATCCAGTAAAAAAACAACATGGCTTGCATAACTGATTTGCCGCACGAACTACTATCTAAAATATTCAAAAAGATAGTTAACGGAGATGTTAATAAACTTGTGATCATAGCTAAAACGACGCCGGCATTTCACATGGGATGCGAAATAGTTCTCAAGGACCGTCTTCGGGAGATCAGTGGAAGAAGATGCGGTGATCTCGACACTCTTCTGTCGGCCGCGGGGAAGAAATTGAACAAGAGGTTGGACGAACTGTACGAGGCGAGGCAGGGGAGAAGACGGGACACCGATGATTGGAGAAAATCTAAGCAGGAGACGGAAGAAATCATCACGCACATCATCGCGTTTTCGGAAGCACGAACTTTCTTCCTCTGTTAAAAAAATATTCGATACAAAAAAAAAATCTCGTGAAAAAATATATATATAAATAACACACATTGTGAATAAAAATTAAATTTCTCTCTAACACCCTGAAAATTTTTCTTTGATATGACGAGTGAAAAAATGAGTGACCTCCAAGCATTAAAACAAATGCTAAATTTATCAGTCGAGTATGTAAAAATTCAGGAATTGGAAGTCGACAAACCTTACACGATAACTTCCGGTTCAATTGTTTCTACCCAGTATGGTCCCAAGGTGCGTCTGTTGTTCAACGGACAATACAGTCTATTTTTACCAGATTGATACGCTATCATGTTATCCGACGAAAAGCTAGCTATCTTAATCGAGAACAAAACTCGAATTGTGTACAAGGGGACAAAGGAACTTCTTGGTAAGAAAACAAAGCATGTAATAGAATTTGTGTAACGGGGCTACGCGGAGTATATATAAAATAACATCCATTGAAAAAAAATCTCAGAACATTTATATATAAATAACATATCGTGAAAAAATAACACATAGAGCATCAACATGAAGCCCAAGGGTGTCGTGTACCAGATACCATATTCGAATCTAAAAAATCTAGGTGCCCTCGATGGGTTACTCACCAAGAAACAACGCGAGAAGAAACGTTCTTGCTTGTCGAAAGGACACGGAATGAAATTGCTGCTCAGCACACCTCAATTGAGACGCTTGCAGCGTTCGCGGAAACAGCAAAAGATCGGAGGTTTCATATTCAGCATCCCGGCCATCCTGGCAGCATTGGGGGCCGTTGGAAGTTTGGCTGGCGGAAGTGCCGCTATTGCGAAAACCGTCATCGACTCGAAGAAGAACAAAGCGGAATTGGAAGAACAGAAACGTCACAACCTGGCCATGGAGAAGAAAGGGGGTAAGGGCGTGATGAAAAAGTTTAAAAAAAAAAAACAACAGCACTCACCAACCGAGATATTGAATCTCTGATCGGACCGTTACAAATCAAACACTTCAGAGGAGTTTTCATGTCCGACTCGTTACCTTCAAGCGTTAAAAGAAGAGAATGCGGAGTAGTCAACTTGGACGGTCAAGAAAATCCAGGCACGCATTGGATATGTTACCACAAAAATAATGATAAAGCATTCGTTTTCGATTCTTTCGGAGGTGTTCCACCTACAAATTTAATTCATTATCTGAAAACGAACAAAACCTCTATATACTACAACGACGAACGCATTCAAAATTTCGGAGACGTGAACTGCGGTCATCTCTGCCTCTCCGTGCTCGCGTTTCTCTCTAAAATAAATAACCCTACGATCGAGGATTTCCAGAAAGCATTGTGGAACCTGAAACAGCATCACGACAATGGGCGTGTTCCATCTCACGAGCGAATCTTCAATCTTGAAACTCACGCTGCACGACGACATCGTCTATCCTAAATCCGTGGCTCTGCGTGCATTCTACAGCATGTACCTCATACCTAACGTCACGCAGCACAACAACAAAATTAGCGTCGGAAGCGAACACATCGTCGTCACGCCAGGCCAATACAGTCTTTCCACTTTGCAAGCTCAGTTACCCAAAGGCACGTACCTTTCTCAAAATTCGGTCACTCACAGAGTGGAAATCGTGTCGGCGACGGAGACCGTGGACCTGGGCACCATGGGAGAACTTTTAGGTTTCGAGAACGACACCAAACTCGAAGCTGGCATCAAGCACGTAGCAACCAACATTCCTAAATTCTTTGCCATCGAGACTCTGAACGTGCACTGCAACGTGGCCGAAGGCATGATCACGAAATCTTCGGACGGATTATTAGGAAGTCACAAGCAGACGGGAATCATAGCCACTTTCAAACCAAGTTCCGAGTTCATGGAACCGATCATCTACACGCCCTCTTCGCCGATCTATTTTCCAGTATGTCGCAACCGCATAGACGACATAGAGTTGGTGGTGACGAACGAGAAAGAAGAGGTGGTGGATTTCGCAGGTGCCACTACGACGGCCATCGTGGAGATCAACATATAATAAATAACCATACATGTAAAATGGAGCAAATCGAAAGTTACGAATTGCAATCTTTCCCTCCCAACCGTCGCACGTTCGCCAATCTGAACGAAGCGAACAGGGAGATCGAATACGACGTGGACGTAGGCGACGGGTTCATTCATCCTCACAGAGCGAACCTCTACCTTCAATTCGACGTGGTGAAGAAGGAAAGCGGAGACGCGTTTCCCGCAGCAGCAAACTTGATACTCGTGGACAACTTCGTGCCTCACCTGTTCTCGCAGGTGGAGGTGAGGAAACACAACACCGTCATCGACAGAATAGATTATCCAGGCATCACGTCGACGGCAGTGGGAACGTTGAAATTATCCAAAACGGACGCAGCGTACTACCAGGCCGGGGGATTCGAAGCCGGGACCAAAATATCGACGAGAAGTCACACGGTGCTTTTTCCCATGCGTCTGCTGCCTGGTTTCTTCTCGGACTACAAGGAGATCATGTGGAAGGGAGGACTGAGGATCACGTTTCGAAGAGCGGCCAACGACAACGACGCACTGATGCGATACGCTACTTTGGGTCCGGACGGCACCACGCCGATAGCCAACACTTTACCCGAAGCAGCGAAATGCGTCATCCGGAGCATGGAATTGAGAATGCCGGTGGTGGAATACGAAACGAACTACGCCCTCAAGTACAAAGCGGAGATCTTGAAAAGTCCGCAGGTGCCGATTCACTTTCACGGTTACCAGTGTGTGCAGAAGATGGCGTCGGGAAGTCACATGGAATTCGACGTGACGACGCAGTTCAACAACATACAGTTCGACATGCCAGATTTCGTCGTAGTGCTTTTTCAGACCGGGAGGGACAAAAATCAGGAAAAAAATTCCAGCAAGTTCGACGACTGCAAGATCAAGAACGTTTATCTGAAGAACGGTAGGAACGAAGTGTTCCCGCGCGAGAATTACAACCTCGACATGACAAAAGACGATTACCTCAAACTTTACGAAGCGTTCTCGGCTTACAAACGCGTCACCGAGGGAAGCGTGGACATGTACTACACGCCCAGCGAATTCAAAGCACGGAGACCCATGACCGTCATCAACACATCTAAGAGAAAGCAGGTGGTGGTCAACGATCGAACCAACATCAAGATCGTCTGCGAGTTCCACGATGCCTTGCCCGAGGATACCCTATGCAGTGTCATCCTGATTGCAGAGAAGTCCTTCGTCCACGACGTGAAGAACGAGAGGGTCACAGAGCAGTTTTAACAAGTTTTTAACATCTTTTCTTGCACAAATAAGAAATTTTTTGTACTAGCACAATCAGTTACAATAGCACAATACGAATTTCACTAGTTCAGATCAGTTACAAATGTCAATTTCATTAGTTATCAGTTACAATATCTTTTTTTTTGCACTATAGCACGAGAGACAAATCAGAAAATTTGCACAAAAAAATTTGTTGTTGTTTTTACACAAGAAAATTAACAATAAAATTCTTTCTTTTTTTATCGTTTCAGATGCTGTCGAAACATCAAAAACACATACACACACACTATAAAAAAAAGCATGCAACCTTATTTGTAACACACACACATACATTCTCCATCTTCATCAAGAAAATATTATAATAAACATAATTATTTTTATCTATATCTCACAATAAAACTCTATATCCAAAAATATTACAACATCAAAATAACACTAGAGTCGTTAGTACACGTTGCATGCATTACGGAGGTCCTCTGTAGAGTTTCATGGAAGTTTGAGAAAAAAAAACACGTGAAACTCTACAGAGGTGTGGTTATCTAGAACCGCAGCCGTTAGAAAACCTTTTACTTTTTTTGGTTGGGCACCACGCACCCTGGCGAGGTTATAGGGGCCAGGAATCCTAAAAAAACAACAATTATTATTTGTTTGTTTGGGTCACAATACGGAAATAATAAAAAGCACGCGCGTGCGCGTGTGTGGCACATCGTTCCCCCGAGAGAGGTTTACAAAGGTCACGATATATATAAACATTGGCCTCTCTCTTTTTTTTTCTTTTGGGACTTGGAAAAAATTTACAATAAGGTGCATTCGCTCACCATTGTTGCCAGCCGTAGGTCTCTCTCTCTTCATCTTACAGCAACGTTGACATCTCTATTTTTTTTTAGTTGTAAGTGGGTTGCCAACACACTCTAGTTAATAATGCTACATATTATACACACACACGCACACACATACTGTGTTGCCATCCGCCCATCTCTCTCTCTTTTACGGCAGTGCGTGTTTGTTGCCGGCTCTCCTTGCCCAGTGTGTGTAGGTTGGCAAAAATTGCTTTATGCACTGTAAGGCAAGCCTCAAGCAAAGTTGGCAGCTCCTTGCTTTAGGTTAGGTTAGACCAAGAAAAAAAGCTGTAGGTGGGTGTTGGCAGCTGTCGGTTGTTTAACTCTTCCCTCTCTCTCTCTCCTCTCTCTTTTTTGTAAAAAAGCCATGGCAAAAGTACCAGTAGGTTGGCAACCTTGCTTTATGCACTGTAAGGCAAGCCTCAAGCAAGGTTGCCAGCTCCTTGCTTTAGGTTAGGTTAGACCAAGAAAAAAACCTTGGTGATTTTTTTCGAGTAAAATGTTGGCAACACTGCGAGAAAATAGAGCTTATGCCTTACAAGAGCAAACCATTAAGAAGCCTCAAGCAAGGTTGCCAGCTCCTTGCTTTAGGTTAGGTTAGACCAAAAAAAACCTTGGTGATTTTTTCGAGTAAGGTGTTGGCAACACTGCGAGAAAATGAGGCTTATGCCTTACAAGAGCAAACCATTAAGGCGAGCCTCACCGAGCCTCACTTTCGGGCTTTGAACCCGTGCACCTGCACTACTATTACTTTTGTATGTAAACACCGCTCTATTTATTACTTGGACACGACTTACACATTTAACTCTATTTACAATACATACTACCAATATTTGTTTTCATTTTAAGAACACCATGTACAGCGGGCTCCATAAGTATTTTGCTGTATTTTATTCGACGAAATAAGAGCTTCAAAATTCAGAAATATTTACACATTTTAATCAATTTACAATACATACTACCCATATTTGTTCTCATTTTAAGAACACCATGTACAGTGGGCTCCATAAGTATTAAGCTGTATTTTATTCGACGAAATAAGAGTTTCAAAATTCAGAAAAACTTACACATTTTACTCGCTTTAGAATACATACTACCAATATTTGTTTTCAGTTTAAAAACACCATGTACAGCGGGCTCCATAAATATTATGCTGTATTTTATTCGGCGAAATAAGAGCTTGAAAATTCAGAACATTTTACACATTCTACTTTATTTACAATTCTTACTACCAATAGTTCTTTTCATTTTAAAAACACCATGTATCACATGAGTATTATGCTGCATTATATTCGACCAAATAAGAACTCCAAAATTAAACGTGGCTTCTAAATCAGCATTATTTCTTACAATATTCATAGTATAGTGCAACGCAATAATATTGTATGTAAACACCGCTCTATTTATTACTTGGACACGACTTACACATTTTACTCTATTTACAATACATACCACCAATATTTGTTTTCATTTTAAGAACACAATTAGTAGCGGAGATACAGCGGTTTTAAATTTTCAAAAAATATACCATACCCTCGTATATTTCTGTATCGATCAGCTTCGGTGCATAAAACGGTTCATCCTCGCTGCATAAAAGCTGTTTCAAACAGTTCAATCCGTCACTCAATCACTACATAGGACAACTTATACCAAGCCCTAGTATATTTCTGTATCGATCACCCTCGGTGCATAAACGGATTTTCCTGGAACGGATGCGAGCAATGTGTATATCCTGACAGGTTTTTCAACTTTTCAAATTTACCTACAACAACGAGCTGACAATAAACATCACCCACGATTACTATGTAATATTATACAATTAATTGTCATCTCAGCTCGTTATGACAATGGGGGCAGCCATCTTGGTCGCCATCTTGGTTTTTGTTATTTTTACCGTAGACCACCGTCCATATACTCTATGGAAAGGTCTTGACGTACAGATTCCGAATCTACAATTGCCTTTCACTTTAGTTCAATTAGGGATGGCTGAACAGCCCTTTAAAGTTTTCCGGACAGGTTTTTCAACTTTTCAAATTTACCTAGAACAACGAGCTGACAATAAACATCACCCACGATTACTATGTAATATTATACAATTAATTGTCATCTCAGCTCGTTATGACAATGTTGGCCACTTCACTCCACTTCTTGGTCGCCATCTTGGTTTTTGTTATTTTTACCGTCCATATACTCTATGGAAAGGTCTTGACGTACAGATTACTAATCTACAATTGCCTTTTACTCTAGTTCAAATAGGGATGGTTGGACAGCCCTTTAATGTTTTCCGGACAGGTTTTTCAACTTTTCAAATTTACCTACAACAACGAGCTGACAATAAACATCACCTAGAAATACAGAAACCCAACATTGCGGTCAACATGGCGGCCCTATTGTCCGGCCCTGTGTGATTTAACATAAAATTGATTTGCCATATCTGTGCATTTTCAAAGGGCGACTCCGACTCGGTTTGACCACGGGAAGAAATAATAGAAATAACTTTGCATTTTCAAAGGGTTCGACTCCCCCCTGTGTGTCCTAAAAACAAAAAAACAAACAAAAAACTGATTGCTTTAATTTTGTATTTTGCAACGAGTCCACTCAAACCCTGTAGAAACGGATTTGCCATATGTGTAGGTCGACTCTGATTCCGTTTATTTAAGAAACAAACGCAATTACAATAACGCTACATTTTCAACATCATCTATTTCACGATGTTCTTTCTCAGATTTTCTGTGAGGACCTCAATACATTCCGTGCGTATTCGTTCGCGCAGAGCGTCCAACGCCCACGTGCCTCTCCTATCTTCCTTCTGTCCTGGTACACTGTACACACTCAACTCTTCCGAGAATCGTAGTTTTTTTACTCTGTATAATTTATCTACATCCGTCTTCTCCGGCACTTTTTCCTCCTTATGCTCTTTCTCCATCACGTGCTATGCCACATGCTTTGCAGAGAATCCTCCTTCCAGCACAGCATTCAACCATTCCGCACATCATTCATCCGGTCCGTGCATATCACTCTCAACCGTCCACACAAACATCGCTCCAATTCCTGGAACCACTTAACGATAATCTTTCTCGCAACACCAAACCAATTAACACCAGACATCAAACATTACTCATTCCCCGAAACCCTACTCTCATCCCACACAATTCCTAGAACTCGAACACTCAACACTTCAACGTCATCTTCTCGAACATTCACCAGACCCTGAAATAATCTCCCGACAAAATTCCTTGTAAAACAGACCTTAAAACACTTGACTCAAACACGCAAAAGCAATTACCATTCCAGACCCATTACCAAAACCACATCCATTAATTCTCACAACATTTCCTCGAATCAACACTCGACAAACCCCATTTTCCAAGAAAAGGCACTTAACATTCACCGCACCACTTAAAAGCCTCATCAACGCCATCTGTTTTCACAGGAAATGCCGAGAAAACCAACCGTCACCGGAAAATCGTCGATACTTTTCCTCCTCCCCAACCCACATTCCCAGAATTTCAGAATCATCAACGCCATCTGTTTTCAGACGTCGGCAAAACGGGAAAAACCCGAATACTTTTCCTCCAACAACCAATCAAAACGCTCCTCACAAAATTAAGCCACGCCCATTTTAAAACATCCCACCAATCAAAATCAACCTACAAAATAAGCCACGCCCATTTTATGACGTCATCGCGAACAACAATACCCCTTGCTTGCCCACACAACTACATCATCAATTGATCTTTGATCGATCTTTTCCAATCAATTGATTTATCGACTTCAACGCCGGTGCATTACTACTGAAATCCATTCACCACTGCACTAAAAGCCTTCCAGGCAGCTAGTTCTTTGACACTTAACTTCCTATCAAAGTTGTGATCTCCCTTATCTTATCTTATCAGTAACTCATTCTGGGGGAGGGAGAAGCAGCCTTTTTGAACGTCAACAATGGAAATAGCCAGAAAAAGAAACAAATCTTTTTATAAGTGTGTTTGTTTATACATTATTGCAAAATTTATTTTCATTGTTGCCCAAAATCATATAAATTGGAATCCAAATGTAAATAACGTATCCACGTTATGCCGGATATGACATAACGTGTATCTCTGAAATGTTACGTGATACAAAAATTTCAGTTGCAGATCTGAAATCAGCACATCCGAATTAGTTAAGAACACATGTTACCTTTGATGTTGCAAAATGGTTGTTGACTAGTGTAATTTGTCAAGTTAGAAAGTCAGCAAAAATTATGTTTTTATACTAAATTTTCTATGACACACACACACACACACACACACACACACACACACATATATATATATCTCCTCAACAGGTCCTATAGACCAGCAATGTCAAACTCAATTCGTGAGTAGGGCCGCATAACGATAATGTCAAAACTATCCGGGCCAGACATCTAGAACCCCAACACCTTAAAATCCAGAACTAAGTGGTTCGACCCAAGGGGTCCGAAGGGAGGGGGGGATTCCAGTGATTATTATTGCAGCATCGATATGTAAATTATATAGACCTCCCCCCATATTTTTTCATGGTTATAGTATTTTACATGTTACTTTCGAGTATAAATTGGTTACAATTGTAACTGTTTGTTTGCAATTATAGTTTCGTTTCGCACAGATTTCACTGTTTTTTTAACAAGCTTCTCAAAAGTGTGCAATAAGTTTTTTGTTAGCATGAAACTCTTAATGCAGACAACAAATGTTTTGTCAGTCATTCTTGATCATTCGGCTGTTTCATTAATCTTCATTATGGAAAACAACTTTTCACCAAGGCAAGTGCAACCAAAATTAATAAAATTTCTACAGCAAAATAGCTTATTCGAGGATCCTGCTATGGGAGATATAAGAAAAATCAAGGATAGCCCACCTATTCGAGTTGCACTGCAATTAAATAAGTTCCATTCGAAGTCAGGACTTGCACACGCATCATCAAAAGAAAAGGGAGCAGAGCAGAACAAGATTATTGCCCTTCGCACCCTCTGAAGTCTTGAAACCTGTTTCCAACTTCATCACGTAGTATTTTTACTGTGGACAAATATTCCTGTCATTCCTAGTATTCCTGAGAAGTTGGGAAGGACAAATTATAACTTTATTAAAAAGTTTTAATATAACGAAAGACTGTAACTTTGCAAAATGACCTCCACTTCCTTCAAAATATCAGCCCTTGTGTCACGGGGAGGAATCATTCAAGTAGTTTTACTGTCATATCGAGATAAGAATCGCATCCACGAATTCACGGTAAATATGCTCTGCTTCTCTACACTCAAACATACACAAACGCATGGCCTTCCTGCTTTCTTGGTTTCTTGCCTGGGAAAGAGGCAATAAATCAAGCTGTGACAGCTACGGGACCTTCTGACGAGGGGACGGAACCCAGCTGTGCAGAGAATTAAAACACCCGCGCGAACTAGCCCTCCCGTCAGCCTGGGGCAATTTTCGAACAGAGACATCTAGTGGCCAAGTGGCGAACTATCATGAATGAAATTCGGCTGAAGCGGCCGTATCTTTCGCCGTCGATAATACATGACATTTTTAAACAATCATTTTGGGCTGTGCAAGTGACTTTTGAAAGAAAAGTCCTCCCTAGCTTAGTCATAGAAGGATTGAGCATTACGTTAGTATGCATCATAATGGCCATTTTCGTTGGTGCTACCCACAAATCCTATAACCATTCTTTGCTTATTTACGTATTTCCTCATGGGAAATTGAAAAAAAATAATGGAATTTGTGCACATTTATCGAACTGAAATTGCATAAATGTGTCATGTACTCAAAGTTTCATGAAGTAAGTTCACATCTACTGCGTGTTTTCCGGCAAATTTTTGTCCTAAAACGTTATATTCAACAAAATGCAAAAAAGCCCATGTTAAATTTAAGCACTTTTCACGGCGACCTTCGCCAAACTCCACCTCCCTCTTAAGTACCCTCTTCACACCCTTTTCAACTTGGCTATCAGAACTTCGAGATTTCCAGCAATGTAGAAAACAACAGAAATCTGTCCGATTCCCAAAGCCGCTGATAAAGCTGACATATGTAACTACAGGCCTATTGCAAAATTGTCAGTACCAGCAAAACTCTTCGAGCAGATAATATACAAACATATATATTTTCATATTAAACCCATTCTTTCCCCAAACAGCACGGATTTGTCCAAAAACGCTCAACCGTAACCAATCTTGTCGAACTGACAAGCTACATTGCACCCAGTATAGCTAATAAAGGGCAAGTTGACGTTTCATATACAGACTTTTCAAAGGCATTTGATACAGTTCACCACGATATATTAATACAGAAATTTGCCAACAATAGCCTTTCTCCTCCACTTATTACCCTTCTTTCTTCCTATCTGCAGAACCGCCGACAATATGTCGTGTATCAAGGCTGCAGATCAACCGAATTCGTGGCCAGTTCGGGAGTTCCACAGGGGTCGAACCTTGGTCCCTTGCTATATTTAATTTTTATAAACGATTTGCCAGAACTACTCACAAAATGTGAGACATTAATCTTTGCTGATGATGTTAAAATATACAAAAATATCGAAAACGCAGATGACTGTACAATATTACATGAAGAGCTGAATAACTTGCTTCAGTGGTGTGAAATTAATAAAGTCAGCCTAAACTTAAAGAAATGTAAACTTGTATCATTCACCCACAACAGACACCCTATTCAACATTCATACACTATTTCTAATGTGTTAATACAAAGTGAGAATATAGTTACCGACCTAGGGGTCACTTTTGACAAAAAGTTAACATTCCAATCACATATTGCCTGCATTTTAAGCGAAGCTCACAGAAATTTGGGATTTATAATGAGAATGGGTCATCAATTTAGAAAAAAGGAAACATTTATCTTGCTATATTATACGCTCGTCAGATCTAAACTCGAATATGCTTCTCTTGTTTGGAACCCGCAATTCAAGAAAGATATCGAAAAATTAGAAAATAAATTTCTCAGATATCTACTATTTAAACTTGGTGGTACATATCCAAAACTCACTCCTAGCAACATATTACGCGAAATCTTTAATATTCCGTCACTCGACGAAAGGAGGCAAACAAGTCAAATAACTTTTCTCTCCAAGCTTATCAATGGTAAAATAGATTCTTTTAATCTGTTGTCGAATTTAAATTTTTATGTGCCAAACTGTATGTTAAGGCCCATAACTGATGTCTTTCAAATCCCTCTTGGAAGAACCAAAATGACCGAAGCTGAACCCATGAGGAGAATGTGCAAGTTATTTAATTTAGTTTCTAAGAATAATCCAAGCGTAGACCTATTTAAATGTAATTGTAACATAAGATCTATTCGCTGAATTTCTGTATGTTTTGTTTTGTTTTGTTCATTGAATTTTGGTTTTCATTCAGCTTGTAAGGTTATATCCAACAGTTTAGCGTCATTTATTATTGTATTGTCTCTGTGTTCCCTTTGCTTCTATAATCTAATAATTAATTTCTTCTCACAATTGTTTTCAAATGTAAAATGTATATTGCGTCATTCATATTTCTTGTTAATTTTCTTAGTTATGTTCTTGTTTATGTAATGGTGTCATCCCATATTGAACACTGTAATTGGGCATGCGCCTGTTGTGTTTCAATTAAATAAATAAATAAATAAATAAATAAATAAATAATTGCGAATGTGTGGTTACAAGCCCCTACTGACTTCAATGTTTGTAAACGTCGTCCTAGTTGGAAAAATGCTAATAATGTGTGCGAATGTGTGGTTAGAAGCCGTCACTGATTGCATTTTGTAAACACCGAGTGTTTTACTCCTTGCGCGTTCCGAGGTTTGCTCCTTGTTTACAAAACAGAACATTTCCGAGAGGTGGCGTTGGAATCAAACAGGATGGATATAATCAGTACAGAGAATTGTACGTGCTTGTAAGTAGAATGTTCAATAAAAGCAATGAGATCTCCAAAGAGCCTAATAAACACCATTAAATGATTAAGTGCTTAATGTACTTTCACCAAAAGTGATTCTGATACTTGCAAAATCCTATTGCACATTATTCTATAAATTATTTCGTGAAAGTGATTGAAATCAGTGATTTTTTTTAAATAAAAATCACCTGATTTAAATTTTGATTTAAATCGCGATTTGAATCAGCCTGATTTAAATCAATCCACCTTGATTCATTGTCTGGTGGTAACAGACTTTTCAAAATCTATTAAATACAGTAAAACCTCGTTAATCCGGACATCCTTAAGCCGGACTTCGCTTAATTCGGACAGGCAAAACGCAAAGGAAAAAGGAAAAAGGCAGAATGCAAGGTTTTAAATGTGTCTAGAAGTCAACAAGTGAACTTCCCAAAGAAAAAGCAGTCAACCACTGATGAAATTCTGTTTCCCGAACACTTTGTACTGTACTGTATAGTGTATTTAGGCCTATGCCCTTTAAATACACCATAATGAACGTATTTTGTTGCTATAAACGAGTTTTACTGCACTTTCTACTGTTCTTTTAGGTTATTTTAGTTAATGCGGACTTTCGTTAAACCGGTCAATTATTCGGATTAACGAGGTTTTACTGTATAAGAAAGTTCCTTTAAACCATTGTGTATGGTTCCATGATACACTTACATACTTTAACCTCAATACACAGTTTGTTAGGTACCGTTTTACCAATTGTACCTAACAAACTCAATAACAACAAATGCAAGGCGTGTTTGAGCGTGCAATAACTATGAACATTTGTGTCACTAACGGAAACTTTGCCACATATTTACCAAAAGGCCCACCCATTACCTGAAGTGTATTCGAGCAGTATAAGTGTACGACGTGCTACCCAGAACTCGAGTGAATGAGACTTCTAGGTCGCTCTTGAACACTTGCGTTCGTATCTGGTATCACCAATCAGAGCACGCCAGTAGAATGACAGCACTTTGTTCTAACGCGTCAGCAAAAATTTGATGCGGCTGGTGTTATGTTACATCCGGTCGTAGCGGGCCACGAGCGGTTTTATTGTTGAGTCAGCAGAACGTGTCTGATCACGTTGAAGACATCGGAAGCGGTGGGGGGAGGGGGTCAATGGATTTGTCACGTTGTTTCTTGATGTATGCTAACCTAACACGTGCATATGTTTGTGTGTGTGTGTGTGTGTGTGTGGAGGAAATGCGCGCGCAACCATTGCGTATGATGGAAAGACATGAAGAAATGATTTAAAGATGGCGCCGAAGGTGCTGTACCCCCCCGAAAGCTTAGCGGCTAAGGTTATTGCTCTGTAAAACAAGAGGCGTCGAGGGTTCGATTCCTGGTAGAGTCAATATTGATCGATTGATAGATTGAGTTCGTTTTTTTAAGTCCGTTTTATGCACGGTAAAACTAATCAGGATTGGACCTACAGTTGAAAAGTGGTGATTCGGACCACTATGTGCCTCCACCGAGTATCGAACCTGGGACCCTTTGATTACAAGGCGACGATGTCAATATTGAATGGTCTCGATTAGTCTGTGTGTAAATAAAGGCAACAAAATGGTTGAGTTCGAAAATCGAGTTGGGTTAGTGGTTAATGTTGTCACCTGGCAATGAAGAGGTCGCGGGTTCGATTCTCTAGGTAGTTAAATTAGGCCAATTGTTTAGTCCCGCCATTATAGGTCCCCGATTAGTCCATCTGTGCATAAATAGTGTTTGAATAAAATCAATATGGTGGCCTTGGGTTAGTGGTTATTGTTGTCGCCTGGTAATGAAGAGGTCGCGGGTTCGATTTTCTAGGTAGTTAAATGAGGCCAATTGTTTTGTCCCGCCATTATAGGTTCCCGATTAGTCCATCTGTGCATAAATAGTATTTCAATAAAATCAAAATGGCGGCCGCGTTTTGTGTTTAGCGGCGGCGGCGGCGGCGCGGCGCGGCGCAGGGCGGCGCGGCGCGGGGGTGTTTTTTATTCCGCGAGATGTTTTAACCAAGTGGTTGAGGGTTCGATTCCCAATGTTGGTGAAAATTGGATATTCAATTGTATTTGTTTAAAAGTTCCGATTAGCTTTTTGTGCACAAAGAGAAAATGAACGAATTGGAAATAGGATGGTTATGCTGTAATGAAAAGGTCCCCGGGTTCGATTCACAATGTCAAATTGGCTGATAATGATGTTGTTTTTTTTAAAAAAAAGAAGAAGTGTGAATAAATTAGAATCTGTTGTTTTGCCGTGTGGGGCCCCAGTAACGATTATCTTAAATGCATAAAGAGTAGGTAAAATAAGCAAGATGGCCGTCACTATTGTTTTGTGATCAAAGAGGAGTCACAGGTTCGATTCAATCAAAGGAGGCAACATTATATGTTTCAATTCCATGTAAAAGTCTAAAGTTATGTTTCGATTAACCTCAATGCATAAAGAGGAATTAAACAAAAACAAGCAAAATGGCGACAGATGTGATAAAAGAAAAATTGAATTAGTTTTTTTATAGTGACAAGAAAAAATAGCGAATCACTGTTAGAAATAGAATGAAAATAAAGATACTTGCCTTTGCGTGTCCAGCGCTGTGCAGAAAAGCTCTCATGCTTTATCTCCGACAAGTCCACAATACACAATTTTTTTTATTGTATAGTTAATTATTAATGTTGTCATTAACACAGATTCTTACCAGTATGAAGAAAAGCTCTCATGCTTTATCTCAGACAAGTCCACAATACACACTTTGTCATTATATAGTTAATTATTAATGTTGTTATTAACGATTGTTACCAGTAAAAATATAAACCATGAGGATTTTTAAAGGGGTGATAAATGAAAAAAAGCCAAGACATATATTTTATCCCTGTTTATTACCAATATTTACAAAATTCAAAAGAGCCGCACACACACACACACATACATATGTAAAATGTTTATATTGTGTCACCAGTTTATCAGCATGTTATTTAACAAGTTTTTATTCTTCAAGTTTGTTCACTCACCCACATAAGGAATTGTGTCACTATCATATCCATTTTCTGCTGCAACCACTGAATTAAAATGTTTCACTATTTTTTCCACAAGCATGTTCTCGCAAAAAAGAAACACTTCTTTGGAAAGTCTTTTTCCGTCGATGTTTTGTATAGACAAAGGCTCAGGTTTTGTACATCCATGTAGATGGGAAAGCACAAACTTCTCCTTATTACATGCATGGACAGGGGAAATATCTGTGCAACCGAAACATTGTTCGCGAAGGTCGAGAATGCAAGATTCCACACAGTTTCCAAAATATGATTTCAGATACGGCGACACTGTTTCACACATAACTTTCGCATGCTCGATGCACACAAATATCTTCATAAAGTTCCGCCACGAACTTTCTGCGATGAACACTATCTCCAGGGATAGTTTTTTCCTTATAATGATCTGACGACGATTGTACAGTGTGGTTATCAGCAATTCATGTTGCTCACTTAGTGGGTAGGAAACACGAGGCTGCTCACCTGGAATAGCGATGTAATTGTCGATTACTGGAAACAATTCCTGAAGAGCGTGCCACTCCTGCAACTGTAGTTCAACACCGGCCGCCCCGCTTCTGTGTAGCCTGACCACAGGTTGGAAATCCAGATGAGAGGAAAGTCCGATTGAGATAACCTTTGTTTTCGAAGCATTCAAATAGTAGACGTGATCAAATAATATCGACTGGCGTATAAGACTAGTTACTTGTTTTTGTTCTTCAGGTAAATGCTGATCGCTCTCTTTCTGAGGAACCCCCTTGAAATTAGTGTACGGTTGAAATCTTTTTTTCAGCGGCATCGAAATAGAGGATTCCATGACTAAGAACTGCGAGATACTGCATGTCGCAGCGTGCAGATATACATTTGAAGAAATGCGTGGGTGTGTTTTTGAGACGCATGCGCGCGTAGCAAACCAAGCATGTGCTGGACAAAAAAGGTGGAGGGGGCGGGGCGTTACAAAGATCAATGGTGAGAGAAAAATCAGCAGAATATCATAAACGTCATATTGAGGAAATATTGGATAACAAATATTAATTAATTTAATTAAAGCATCAACCGCATTGTCGATCTGAAATTAGGTTTATAGACAGGGGGCACAATGGAAAATATCGACGATGTTCTAGTATTGGATTGTTTCTGTATTTCCATCGGTATAATCCTCCACCACATTTGAAGCATACTGTTTTATCCTCTTTTTGAATGTAAAATAATCCTGCTTCGGACAGAGCTTCTACAAACGGGAATTCTTTTGATTGCCAGTTTCTGAAAGAGGACAATATAGCATTGAAAGATCCCATCTCTGGATATTGCGTCATTGTTCTGTAAAGACACAAAACAAGATAAAGATTATAAGTAAGCTGTTGTAAACTGTAACGCTACAAAATTATTAATATACTATTAGGACTATATGTAACTTGTATAAAATTTCAAACTGTATTTACTGTCAATATTTTCTAGTATACGTACCGAGTATTATAAATTTAATTTACGAGTCAGCAAATAAGTTGTTATAATATTGTCGTTTTTTATCGGTACTGGGAATAAAATTTGAAATTTATGCATGGGTTTACCAGAGGCTCTATGGAATAAATACAGAAAACAGTAATGCCCACAGTACACAGACCCGTAACTTTGTATCTGATGAGTGTTGTACGTATGGAATTTAGAGTTACTTTCCAAAAATCGCAAATGGTTATGCACATGTGGAGGTTTTCCGTAACTATCAAAAAATTCCCCCCGGGAGTTACTGTCTATGTAAATTGCTACCCAGTGCTTCCCGGGGCTATCTTTGGGGTCTGTATTTACAATCAACGCTGCTGGTAGTTCCACATGTACAGGTAATTCATTAGCTGCGAAAACCCCAACATGATGATTGTCAAAGGCTCTATTTGATATTAACCCGTGAAGCAAATTTAAAGTCGACAGCATTGCTGGACACTAAATAGTAATATTGTGCAACTCACCTTTTTATACTTCAAAGTAGATGGTATACGTCACAGTAGATTCCAGAACCAATTTGATCTGGGGCACCAAGCTGTTTATCGTTGTTGAAACAATGGAGAGCTATCTAACACAACGCTGATGCTCGGAATATGTAGGCGGGGTTTACAAACGTGCATGCGTACAATGCTATCTGGCATTTGTTGTGCTGTTGTAAAATGAATTTTGTACTATAAGAAAATTGTCTGTATCTGTGTGTGTGTGTGTGTGTGTGTATATATATATATATATATATATATATATATATATACATACAGACACACACGCATATTTATTTATTGATGAAGTGTGTATATATATATATATATATATATATAATACAATACAATATAATATATATATATGTAATTTGAAGATACAACATATCAGTAAAATCTAACAACTAGAAAAATATTCATAACATTCGACTTTTATATTATATGTAATTTAAAACATTCTTCACAGTTTGAGAAATGGAGTGCTTGTGGAAACACCCGTTCTCTGCAATATTGGCTGGTCCATCAGGATGTGGAAAAACATATTTTGTGAAGCATTTTCTCCAGTGTTTACCCCAAATGGTAAATGTAAAATTCAACAATATTTTGGTGTGCTAAGGGGAATGGCAATCTGCATACAATGATTTCCCTGGTTTTGTACAATTTCGGGAAGGAATGCCTAATATTGACCAATTTGTGCCAAATTCTGGACCTCATCTTATTATTATCGATGATCAGATGAGGGAATGCGATCAAAGAGTCACAGATTTATTTACAAAAGGGTGTCATCATCGTGATATTAGTCTTTTCTTTATCACTCAAAATCTATTCCATCAGGGAAAAGGGAATAGGGATATATCTTTAAATAGTCATTATATTGTATGCTTTAGAAATCCAAGAGACAGAGGCCAAATTAATTATTTATCTAGACAAGTATACCCGGAGAATCCAAATTTTATAAAAGATGCATATTACAATGCCACCGCTGAACCCCATGGATATTTGCTGTTTGATCTGAAGCAGAACACTCCGGAAGAAGTACGTTTTCGGTCGCGGATATTTCCCGACGATGATATCAATTATGTATATATTCCTACAAAAAAAGCAAGCATAATCACTAGTCGTTTATTCTGTCATCATGGCTCCAAGAGTGAAACACGCTAAAGTGCTCCAAGTTTTGTCGGATGCTAAACCAGCTCTTCGCACAGCGATATTACAAGCTGCTGATTCTTCCTTAGTTAATTCAATCTGTGAGTGTTGTTACAATGTTCTAAAAGGGAATATTCCTCTTTCAACACCTCAGAAAACAAGATTGAGCCGGTACAAGAAGGTGATACGTAATCTCTCTGCCAAAGGACACTCTACAAAGCAGAAGAAACAGATACTAGTGCAACACGGAGGATTTCTACCTGCGTTATTAGCCCCTTTAATAGGAGGTGTGTTATCAAGTTTATTTAAGTGAAAAAAATCTGAACATGGAGCATGCCAAAAAAATGGTTATAATACCTCAAGAATTTATGGATAACATGAGACATCCTGTTATGTCTGCACCGTCTACATCCTTATCGCAATTGGATCAGGATATGCAAGTAATTTTGAATCTCAAAGGTCTTTCGGATGATGAAAAATGGAATCGTTACAGTATTGTGCTCCAAAAATTTCTGTCCATTACTCGAAAACAAAGAGAACCTGTGTCGCTACCGATTACAGAATCTACTGAGAAGTTGACTGATATAAAAGAAGAAATTCTAGCTGCTACACCCAGCATGTATCGTAGAAAAGCCGAACTGTTGTATGAACGTCTTTTACATAATAGTAATATTGATTGGGATAAATATGGGGCAGTTTTTATTAACAATAATAAAATTGAAGGCTCAAATATTGTCGATCTAGTATCGGATATAATTCGACCACGAAAAACAAGCAATCCTGCTGGGTGGCAACTATTCAATAGAGCTCTGGTGTTATCTAATATTCCTCAAGAATATATTGGAAACCCCCGGAGACAGGAGTTTATTCAACAGATTGTTTTTGGCAACCACGGACGCCATGTTCCGCTGTCCGGAGCTAACCAAGAAGAGGCACAAGAATTAACAGAAGAAGAAGAAGAAGAAAAGGAACCAATTTCTTTTGTATCATCATTTCCAGGGCACAAACGTAAACGTACTGTTCCAGTTTGGTCAAGATACAAACCATGAGCGAAAAAATATTAGAGAATATCTGCTACAATCCATCTCATCCAGCATCCTATTCTACAGCTTCAACACTATGGAAAGCTGTAAAAAAATCCATACCATTGTCAACAATCAAACATTGGTTGACAAAGCAAACTGCATACACTTTGCATAGACCTGTAAAGCGTCGATTTCCGAGAAACTTTTATTTCGTGCATAATATCGATGACCAATGGCAGGCTGACTTGAATGACATGCAGAGTTTGCGGAATCACAACAAAGGGTACAGATATATACTCACAGTTATCGATATTTTTAGCAGGCATGCTTGGGCTGTCCCTGTAAAAAATAAAACTGGTGTATGTATAAAAAAGGCTTTCCAGCAAATTTTCAAACAAAGCAAAAGAAAACCTTTGAAATTACAAACTGACAAAGGCCGTGAGTTTACCAACAGTATTGTGCAGGAATATCTCAAAAAACAAAATGTAATTTATTTTACAACAAAGAATCCGGATATTAAAGCTAGTATTGTTGAAAGATTCAACAGAACTTTAAAGGAACGCATGTGGAAGTATTTTACTAAGCAAAGAACCAGCTGTTATGTTAATGTACTCCCAAAGCTTTTGAAAGCTTATAATCATAAAATTCACTCGAGTATTAAAATGGCACCAGCAGATGTTACTCCTGAGAAGGTTTTGAAAGTATGGCACAATATGTATGACAAAAAACTCAAATCTGATTCATCTCCACTATTGTCATTGAAGAAGCCATTCAAAATAGGAGATACAGTGAGAATAACAAAAACCAAAAAACGCTTTGACAAAGGTTACATGGAAAATTGGACAAGAGAAATATTTGTGGTGGAACGTATTTTGAAAAGAAATCCTCAAGTGTATGAATTAAAAGATCTACAAGGACATAAAATCGATGGAACATTTTATACGGAAGAGTTGCAATTGGTCCGCTTACCGGATATGCATGAAATTGATAAAATCCTTGCGACCAAAGGTAAAGGAGCCAGTAAAAAGTTGTTAGTTCATTGGAAAGGTTACTCCAGATTATTTGACAGTTGGATTAGCGCATCGTTTTTGGAGTCAAAAAAAGAGAGAGAGAGAGGCATAAATTTTTGTAGGTATTCTCATCAGTGGTACAAATAACCTTCATAACACATCATGAGAAAAGCAAACGCTTTCTACCTTACTTTGCCTAGTAACAGTTCCATGAAATATTTCCCAAGTAATACTCTAACTAATTACACCACAAAGCTTCAGAACCGTGTGGAGTTGGACACCAACAAATGGGAGATGGCATTGGTAGAAGTGCATTATCCTTATTCAATACTAAACATTACAAGATTTAACAACTATATTCAATATAAATCTATGGATGATGTCAAATGGAACGAACTTCGAATATCCGAAGGCTATTACGCATCTATAAACAGCATTGTTGCAGAAATCAATAAATATTCTGAAACATTAAATTTTAGTCTCCGAAATCATCCTGCGTACAAACATGTGACTGTTGATATATCTACCAAGCAGAGAAACATAAATGTACGATTGTCACCTCAACTGGCACGGATATTAGGTTTTAAACCGACCGATGATCTATCAGAAGTAAAAATTGGACGCTCGCCTCCAAATGTTGTGAGAGAAATTCCTTCCCAGATGTATATTTACACAGATATTGCGGAATCACATATGGTGGGAGATGCTGTCGCCCCTCTATTACGTATTATAAACATTAATCCTATGGAACATACTTTTGGAAGTGATGGTGTGCAAATTTTCGATTCACCACATTACATCCCAGTGCAGAAACATAATTTCGAACAAATAGAAATTGACTTAAGGGATAGCACTGGTGCACACATCCCATTCTCCTTCGGACTAGTGTGTTTGAAACTTCATTTTAGACGTTGTGGTGTAAAGCTCTGATTATGAATGACCCATACTTTCAATACTACCATCAACAAGCTGGATCTGGTGTGGGTAACATATATTACGGTGCTGCCTATCAAAAAGGACATGGCATTGGAAGTTTTCTTGGAGGACTTTTTCGGTCAGCTTTGCCTCTTATCAAAAAAGGAGCGAAAGCTGTAGGGAAAGAAATGTTAAAAACAGGGGTAAATGTGTTAGGTGATGTTGTAGACAAAACACCCCTAAAACAGTCACTACAATCCAGAATTTCGGATGCCAGATCAAATCTTAAAAGAAAAGCTGAAACAAAGCTAAAGGAAATGATTGGTTCAGGTTATCAGGGGCATAAACATTTCAAAAGGAATCACTCTGCTTCGGGACAGCGAACTGGAAGGATCGCTCAGAGAAAGAAAAGATCCAGTGCAAATACAAACACCAAGAAAACAACCAAACGCAACCGTAAGAAAATTCAAATAACATCAGATATTTTTGATTAGATATGGCGCTAATTAGGGAGAAATCATGTGAGTGTTTTAAAAGTGAATTGGATATTTTCTCGGTAAAACCTACTCAGACAAGCATCTTAGAACACCACACCATCGGATACAAACCTGTTAGTTCTCTGGCAGATAATGCCCCCACCGAGTTTGTAATACCTGGACATGGTGATGATTATATGGATTTAGCACACACAATGTTGAATATAGATGCCAGAATTGTAAAAGCGAATGGTCAGTTATTGCTACCCACAGATAAAACAATTGGACCTGTCAATGATTTTCTCAATGCAATGTTCAGCGAAGTACAAATCTACTTAAATAACAAACTCATCTCGTTTCCATCTGACATGCACCCATACAGGTCTTATTTTGAAAAAGCACTGAACTATGACATATCTGCAAAATCATCTCATCTCCAAAGTGCATTGTGGTACAAAGATACAGCAGGCGCTTTTGATAACGTTTCGGAAGACAACAAAGGCTTTACAAAACGTAACCAACTAACAAAACAGAGTAAAACATTTGATATGTTTGGTTACTTGCATTCTGATATTTTCAATCAAGAGAAATTTTTGATCAATGGAGTGGAAATGCGAATAAAACTGATTCCTTCGAAAAACACTTTCTGCTTGATGGGATTAGATGACAGTGAAGGCAAAGTGGAAATTCTGGATGCTGCACTATATGTGAGAAAAGTATCGGTCAGTTCATCCATCAAACTTAGTCACAATCGCATATTGCAAAAACATACAGCAAAATACCCTCTAACAAGAGTACAACTTAAAGCTGTAACTATTCCAAAAGATATTGTTTCAAAAACAATTGACAATGTGATACTTGGACGTCTTCCGAAACGATTAGTTGTGGGGTTTGTTACCAACGATGCATTCAACGGCACTCTGTCTACAAACCCATTCAATTTTCAACATTTCAATTACAACTTCTTTACTTTATATGTTGATGGAGTCCAAATTCCCGGCAAACCACTTCAACCAGACTTTGAAAACAACAAGTACATAACAGCATATCACACATTATTCTCTGGAACAGGGATACACTATATGGATGAAGGAAACAATATATCGCGTGAGGAATACCCCCAGGGATACGCATTACTTGTTTTCGATATAACACCAGACGCAGCTGCAAGTGCCATATCCCACTGCAGTCTTCAACGGCAAGGGGCTGTTAGCTTGGAAGTCCACTTCAAATCGACTTTGGAATCTACTGTGACTTGTGTTATCTACTCTGAATTTGACGCTCACATGGAAATTAATAATCAAAGAGATATTCATCTGGATTAATTGTATAACAAGGTGAGTTGCACAATATTACTATTTAGTGTCCAGCAATGCTGTCGACTTTAAATTTGCTTCACGGGTTAATATCAAATAGAGCCTTTGACAATCATCATGTTGGGGTTTTCGCAGCTAATGAATTGCCTGTACATGTGGAACTACCAGCAGCGTTGATTGTAAATACAGACCCCAAAGATAGCCCCGGGAAGCACTGGGTAGCAATTTACATAGACAGTAACTCCCGGGGGGAATTTTTTGATAGTTACGGAAAACCTCCACATGTGCATAACCATTTGCGATTTTTAGAAAGTAACTCTAAATTCTATACGTACAACACTCATCAGATACAAAGTTACGGGTCTGTGTACTGTGGGCATTACTGTTTTCTGTATTTATTCCATAGAGCCTCTGGTAAACCCATGCATAAATTTCAAATTTTATTCCCAGTACCGATAAAAAACGACAATATTATAACAACTTATTTGCTGACTCGTAAATTAAATTTATAATACTCGGTACGTATACTAGAAAATATTGACAGTAAATACAGTTTGAAATTTTATACAAGTTACATATAGTCCTAATAGTATATTAATAATTTTGTAGCGTTACAGTTTACAACAGCTTACTTATAATCTTTATCTTGTTTTGTGTCTTTACAGAACAATGACGCAATATCCAGAGATGGGATCTTTCAATGCTATATTGTCCTCTTTCAGAAACTGGCAATCAAAAGAATTCCCGTTTGTAGAAGCTCTGTCCGAAGCAGGATTATTTTACATTCAAAAAGAGGATAAAACAGTATGCTTCAAATGTGGTGGAGGATTATACCGATGGAAATACAGAAACAATCCAATACTAGAACATCGTCGATATTTTCCATTGTGCCCCCTGTCTATAAACCTAATTTCAGATCGACAATGCGGTTGATGCTTTAATTAAATTAATTAATATTTGTTATCCAATATTTCCTCAATATGACGTTTATGATATTCTGCTGATTTTTCTCTCACCATTG
Organism: Lepisma saccharinum; assembly: GCF_977018435.1. Classification (NCBI taxonomy): domain Eukaryota; kingdom Metazoa; phylum Arthropoda; class Insecta; order Zygentoma; family Lepismatidae; genus Lepisma; species Lepisma saccharinum. Next base: position 22,930,425 of record NC_139246.1, on the reverse strand, counting down.
ATCTTTGTAACGCCCCGCCCCCTCCACCTTTTTTGTCCAGCACATGCTTGGTTTGCTACGCGCGCATGCGTCTCAAAAACACACCCACGCATTTCTTCAAATGTATATCTGCACGCTGCGACATGCAGTATCTCGCAGTTCTTAGTCATGGAATCCTCTATTTCGATGCCGCTGAAAAAAAGATTTCAACCGTACACTAATTTCAAGGGGGTTCCTCAGAAAGAGAGCGATCAGCATTTACCTGAAGAACATAAACAAGTAACTAGTCTTATACGCCAGTCGATATTATTTGATCACGTCTACTATTTGAATGCTTCGAAAACAAAGGTTATCTCAATCGGACTTTCCTCTCATCTGGATTTCCAACCTGTGGTCAGGCTACACAGAAGCGGGGCGGCCGGTGTTGAACTACAGTTGCAGGAGTGGCACGCTCTTCAGGAATTGTTTCCAGTAATCGACAATTACATCGCTATTCCAGGTGAGCAGCCTCGTGTTTCCTACCCACTAAGTGAGCAACATGAATTGCTGATAACCACACTGTACAATCGTCGTCAGATCATTATAAGGAAAAAACTATCCCTGGAGATAGTGTTCATCGCAGAAAGTTCGTGGCGGAACTTTATGAAGATATTTGTGTGCATCGAGCATGCGAAAGTTATGTGTGAAACAGTGTCGCCGTATCTGAAATCATATTTTGGAAACTGTGTGGAATCTTGCATTCTCGACCTTCGCGAACAATGTTTCGGTTGCACAGATATTTCCCCTGTCCATGCATGTAATAAGGAGAAGTTTGTGCTTTCCCATCTACATGGATGTACAAAACCTGAGCCTTTGTCTATACAAAACATCGACGGAAAAAGACTTTCCAAAGAAGTGTTTCTTTTTTGCGAGAACATGCTTGTGGAAAAAATAGTGAAACATTTTAATTCAGTGGTTGCAGCAGAAAATGGATATGATAGTGACACAATTCCTTATGTGGGTGAGTGAACAAACTTGAAGAATAAAAACTTGTTAAATAACATGCTGATAAACTGGTGACACAATATAAACATTTTACATATGTATGTGTGTGTGTGTGTGCGGCTCTTTTGAATTTTGTAAATATTGGTAATAAACAGGGATAAAATATATGTCTTGGCTTTTTTTTCATTTATCACCCCTTTAAAAATCCTCATGGTTTATATTTTTACTGGTAACAATCGTTAATAACAACATTAATAATTAACTATATAATGACAAAGTGTGTATTGTGGACTTGTCGGAGATAAAGCATGAGAGCTTTTCTGCACAGCGCTGGACACGCAAAGGCAAGTATCTTTATTTTCATTCTATTTCTAACAGTGATTCGCTATTTTTTCTTGTCACTATAAAAAAACTAATTCAATTTTTCTTTTATCACATCTGTCGCCATTTTGCTTGTTTTTGTTTAATTCCTCTTTATGCATTGAGGTTAATCGAAACATAACTTTAGACTTTTACATGGAATTGAAACATATAATGTTGCCTCCTTTGATTGAATCGAACCTGTGACTCCTCTTTGATCACAAAACAATAGTGACGGCCATCTTGCTTATTTTACCTACTCTTTATGCATTTAAGATAATCGTTACTGGGGCCCCACACGGCAAAACAACAGATTCTAATTTATTCACACTTCTTCTTTTTTTTAAAAAAAACAACAACATCATTATCAGCCAATTTGACATTGTGAATCGAACCCGGGGACCTTTTCATTACAGCATAACCATCCTATTTCCAATTAGTTCATTTTCTCTTTGTGCACAAAAAGCTAATCGGAACTTTTAAACAAATACAATTGAATATCCAATTTTCACCAACATTGGGAATCGAACCCTCAACCACTTGGTTAAAACATCTCGCGGAATAAAAAACACCCCCGCGCCGCGCCGCCCTGCGCCGCGCCGCGCCGCCGCCGCCGCTAAACACAAAACGCGGCCGCCATTTTGATTTTATTGAAATACTATTTATGCACAGATGGACTAATCGGGAACCTATAATGGCGGGACAAAACAATTGGCCTCATTTAACTACCTAGAAAATCGAACCCGCGACCTCTTCATTACCAGGCGACAACAATAACCACTAACCCAAGGCCACCATATTGATTTTATTCAAACACTATTTATGCACAGATGGACTAATCGGGGACCTATAATGGCGGGACTAAACAATTGGCCTAATTTAACTACCTAGAGAATCGAACCCGCAACCTCTTCATTGCCAGGTGACAACATTAACCACTAACCCAACTCGATTTTCGAACTCAACCATTTTGTTGCCTTTATTTACACACAGACTAATCGAGACCATTCAATATTGACATCGTCGCCTTGTAATCAAAGGGTCCCAGGTTCGATACTCGGTGGAGGCACATAGTGGTCCGAATCACCACTTTTCAACTGTAGGTCCAATCCTGATTAGTTTTACCGTGCATAAAACGGACTTAAAAAAACGAACTCAATCTATCAATCGATCAATATTGACTCTACCAGGAATCGAACCCTCGACGCCTCTTGTTTTACAGAGCAATAACCTTAGCAGCTAAGCTTTCGGGGGGGGTACAGCACCTTCGGCGCCATCTTTAAATCATTTCTTCATGTCTTTCCATCATACGCAATGGTTGCGCGCGCATTTCCTCCACACACACACACACACACACACACACACACACAAACATATGCACGTGTTAGGTTAGCATACATCAAGAAACAACGTGACAAATCCATTGACCCCTCCCCCCACCGCTTCCGATGTCTTCAACGTGATCAGACACGTTCTGCTGACTCAACAATAAAACCGCTCGTGGCCCGCTACGACCGGATGTAACATAACACCAGCCGCATCAAATTTTTGCTGACGCGTAGGAACAAAGTGCTGTCATTCTACTCACGCCATATATATTTCTTACATCTAACCATACAGTTCGCCAAGTCACATCACGAAGAAATAGAGACAAGAAACCGCGCGCTTCGTATGATAGGTTCATATTCCTTGGACACCCGCATCTCACAAATGCTTGACGACTTGCAATACCCCATGGTTGAGGAGACGCTCCGGATCGCTAAGCAACGTATTTGGGCTAAAATTCAAGCACACTCTAATCCTCTGATTAACACGATGGGACAGCTCCGTCCCAGGCGGAGAAAGGCAGAAGAAAAGGTCTAAATATGAGCCCCCCTTTTAAGTTGTCATTTTCGGAGGAAAATAATTAATATATCAAGCACCTGCCTTTAAAAAGCATATTTATGAAATATATACTTAAATTTAATAGCATGCTAAAGTATAGAAGGTCTCAATTTTTTTAAAAGAAGCAATTCCCAAAAAAAGGATAAAATGATGTATTTCAAAATTGTGGTCTAAATATGGGCTACTAGTGGCAATATAAGAAAAAGCAATTAAAATTTAAAAAACAGTCATTTATCGCTAAAACATTACAAAATTCATATGTATGAATAATCTGTTGTTTTAAAAATCACGCGGAATGGGAAAAATTGAAATTAAGAAAAATACCCAAATATTTGTTGAAAATGTGATCTCAACATTAGACCTCATGTCATAGCCCATATTTAGACCATCACGCTACTTTTCTTCTTCAATTTATTTTCGCTCTCTGTGTACATATTTCACAAACAAATCATGGCATTGTAAAGCCCACATTTGTTTTATGTACCGCTAATATCATAGCCTATACAAAGCAGATGAGAATTCAGAAAGTGCTGAGTTAAAACATACCTGCAAAAAGTTTTCGGAGGTCGCAATTCTATAACAGCATCCAAAGCCGAAACTAACCACCACTTTATCTTGCAAATTGGATCCGCAACCTTTGTCCTTGACATATAACCAGTTCCAATAGCCTCTGCCAGGCTGCAGCACCTGGGAGCGCTGATAACTCCATAACCCATATTTAAACCTTCGCCCATATTTAGACATTCCCCTCAACCCTTACCCAGATTATGAAAAAGTGACTTACACTCAGATCACTATGGATACCTAGGTAATTCTTTCATATGGTTCCACCAATTGTATTATATTTGCACTTGTGCTTTTATACGCAAATTTCATGTATATTATCATATTAATCTTTGTATATTTTGTTTGTAGTTACTTGTATTTGTTGTACTGTTGAACACACACTCATTAAATGTTACCTGCGACAGTAGCAGGGCACAGTCTATACACATGTATTTATCAATTTTCCTGTATACTTTTAATTGTAAAGTAATAGGCTACCTATACCAGTTCAATAAACTATATGCTGGACAGAAAAAATCCTGACTTCGAAAAAAATAACAAAAAAAAACTAATATCAGCTAAATACTTTTTAACAATGGAGTGGTCTCAGCTCTTGTGCATATGATAGAGTATATATGTGCGTATGTGTTGATTAATATTTTAAATAACAAAGTCAATCAAGAGAAACGTTCTAGGTTCGAAACTTGGTCAGGCTCTTCGTCAGATCGTTATTGATTCTCATGATTGATCTAACCGCGAAGTACAAAAAAGATCGTAGCTCGAGAACTAATTGTCGTAGACAGATGAAATTGGTTTTGTCTTATTTCTTAAAGACATGGCTTTTAGTACAAGTGAAATATATATGTTGTTTCTCCCAATAATTAGTCTTAAAGGAAGAAGAAGAAGAAGAAAGTTGAATTCTTCTTTTAAAAAAATTATGTACGGCACACCCCTGTGCCACCCTCAATAAACCGAAGTAAATGAAAAAAATATGGCATGTAGCGGTCGTACATTCCTACAATCGTGCACAGTTTCGTTGAGATCACACTGCTACTTCTTGATTAAAAAATAAAAACATTTTATATAAAGCAACAGTATTGCCAGCTTAGTGACAATGTCTTGAATTTCGCTTCTAGTGTCGGCCCTATGGACGCTAGATGGACCACATTTAGAGGAAAGCACAACGAAAGTCAACTCTATGAGGATGTGCCGTAACGTGGAAAAACTAAACGGAAAATACAGGATTCGGATATTTTGCGTAATTACGAAAAAATTCGGAATTTGGGCCTTTGCCTCCGCTTACCCCCTGGACCCATAATTGTCGGATGTTACTTAAAATGTTTCTCTTTACTTATTATTACATTTAGAATTTAAATTGTTCAAAAATATGCAGTAGTTGAGAAGTTACAACTTTTTATATTCAATTTATCACATAGTAACCAAAGGAACACAAAGGGCTTTTTCAATCGACACTTGTTAATTATAGTAACAATGAATGAAATGTTTCGTAATGCGAGTATACAATGCCTTTAAACGTAAACTAAGGAATAAAAAAGACAGAACTGAAATATAGTGCATAGTTTTCCAGAAATGGCTCGTTAACTGCTGCCGTGTGCTAACACGTGGTCGGGACAAATTTCAAGAAACAGGCCATTGTTCCCGCGTTCCTCCTAAATTCTTATTACGGGACGTTGTTTAAAATGTTGATTTTTATTCATTGTTGCTTGTAAAATTTATTTTTTAAAAAGAGATGCAGTAGTCTTGAACATATAGCCACTTTAAGAAATCTATCCCATAATAATAATGCGGTAACGAAGGCAAACAAAGTGAATCAAAGGACTTCTCAAACTTCGGTTGTTAATAGTAGCAACAATGGATATATTGTTTTGTAATTCGAGTATATCATACCTTCATATGTATACTAAAGATCAAAAAAGACAGAACTGAAATTTCATGTATAATTTTCAAGAAATTGCGCGTTAATAGCTGCCGCACGCTGCTGGTCGAAATATCGACCGTCCGTCCTCAGCGGGTATACATGTGGTCGAAATTCCGACCAGTCGGATGGTAAAGGCTAGAAGAGGATTCTAAGAAGATATGATTTTGCAAAATTTTAACATCATAGCGTTTTTTTTTTTTGTTTTGTTTTGTTTTTTTGGAAAGGAGAGGATTTAGGAAAACGACTTTGTTGACACAAGTCAAAGATCCAGCAGGCCTTTCATATCGAAACATTGAAACTTTCTTTCCATATGAGATGCTATGTGTTAAGGGGATGAGGGACAATTTAGCACCAGTTGTGCATTTATTTCAATATCGTCCGAATGGGCAATGCTACTGAGGAAAAAAGCTGGTGTTGAATAGAGTATGAATTTCTCCATATGCTGCAAGTGAAAGTGTTTTTTTTAAAGTTGATTATTAAGCTAGATACAATGTTTGAAAAATATGATGAATAAGAATTTTCAGAAACCCATGTATTCCTTATGGGGAATCAACTTCAACTTCAAGTTACGGCTAATCAAATGGAAGTTTCGACTTTTCCGCTATTACTTCAGTCTGTCATTTTTTCGTTGATATCTTTTTCTATGCCATCGGAAGTTTGATATTCCCAAGAGAATAAATAAAATAATACTTCCATAAGAGTAATGTATTTCTCCTTGCCTCCTAATCCATCCTGGCAGTGGTGCCAAACCTCATGCGCACAAAAAAGCTAAATTTCACCATAAACGGAGTAAATACTTTCAAGGAGCTAGATTTATGAAATTGGATAAATGTGCCCCCTGGGGTAATTTTAAGTGTCAAATGAGTGGGGGTGTGGGTGAGGGGCGCTGTTATTACCGTAAGCTTTAAAGTGGTGGCAATTTATTCTTAGTTTTCACCGTCTAGATTCGGCGGCATCGCCCATCTCAATAATCCACGGAGGTCGTACGAAATGGAAAGTAAAGTGTTCCCGGATAAAGTGTTCATAGCCAAACGAGTGCACGAAAGAGCCATATCTGGCTCCAAAAGAGCGAAGCTGGCAACATTGATCGGCAGCTGCCGAAGAGAGAATAACCTACGGGAAATTGTCCATCTTCCCCTTAATGCCAACTTTGTCACTTGTTCAGGTGAGTTTTTAAGGTGAAGAGCATATGCAGTGCATTTCCCAGGTGTCTCATTGTCTAAGCTACACATAGCAGCATCCTGCCAGCTAGCCCTAAGGCTCAAGCAAACATTCCCCAGTTAACAAATTCCACTTCGAGCCCTGCGAAGTGCTTATGTTCTTGGTGTTGAAGGTACATATCTCACTAACTGTTATATTTACTGAAGATGTTTCGCGATATATCCGTACCCAATTCAGACAAATGATAAGACGCTTACACCCATGTCCTTATTCCTCTCTCTTTGTCGTGGTTACCCTTATGGAATAAATAAGAGCGACGTTAATTAATTCAGCCAACCACTAACCTCTATATAACTTCTCTCGCATTGTATTATAATCTATTATATGATTTAGCGTCCGGCATTTGAAATACGAGGTCGCATGCATCTATCCTTCACTGTCCAATTCGAAAATTGTATGTTCACCTTATGTCATCGACTTCCCACTGTTTGTAGCAATATAACACTGTACCTTTCTTGATTCGTGACAAAATGCTATAGGTTCTCACAGTAACTCTGGCAATCTACAGCCTCGGTCGACCAAGGTTCCGGGTTCGAGTCCCGATGTTGGAATGGGTGTTCTTTATGACTGGCCCTTCATCAATTCCATCTAATCATCATCCATCCTCATTGTTGAGACGAAAGAGAAAAGCGATGTACAATAATACCAATTTAACTGATCTTCAGGCTGTGATTCTATAAGAGACAACCACATAGGTCCATCGTATAATCAATTTTTTGAATAACGAAACAGCAAAGTTTTCTGATGAAAATATATTTTATTGACGTCGTGTTACAATAATCTTCAAGAAGATTTTAAAGTTGATGTTATATTCATTAAATTAAAGTTTAGATTTCGGTGTTCCCATCCATAAGAAAGAATGTGATTGCACAACATCAAAATATTATAATTCTGTGCGTACGAAGACAATGTGTATTAAAATGTGTGTTGAACGCTTGGGACAAAGCGAGCCACGCCGCGGACACGTGGTGAATAAATGGCAGAATCTTCTTTGTTAGAATCTCCTGTCTCCATTATAGCGTTGGTCTCCCTGGACCTAGCTCATTCCCTTCTCAGGCTCGCTCGTACCTTGGTCCACGATATGAAGAGCAGCTTCCAGTTGCCTTGAAGAACTGAACAAACCAACAGGTTCTTGTCTCACCAGCATCTTCATCTCGCTTTCAGAATAAATAGTATCTGGTAATCTGTCTCCTGTGCTGCTGAGAATATCACGTAACACCTTTATGCCACCATTCCCCTTGTCGTGAAGTAATGTATCTGGATCAAGATCTACATTGTTAATTTTGTCCAAATTTGGTCCTCTCACAGAACTGCTGTCAGGTTCCTCAATGGCATATACCATTACAACACTTTGTGGTTGTTTTGGCCTGAAGTATACGTTTCCTGCTGGAAGTTCCAGACTTCTCTTTCGTCGTCCGCCAACGTGTGCGCTTGCCCCTACTCCAGTGTGCCCTACCCTTCCACTCGCACCGAGCGATCCTCCTCCACCATGTCCTGATGCCCCTCCAGCAAGACCTGCACCACCACGTCCTGATGCTCCTCCAGCAAGACCTGCACCACCATGTCCTGATGCCCCTCCAGCAAGACCTCCACCACCATGCCCTGATCCACCGAGACCTCCACCAGCACGTCCTGCTGCTCCTCCAGCCAGGCCTGCACCACCATGTCCTGATGCCCCTCCAGCAAGACCTGCACCACCATGCCCTGATCCACCGAGACCTCCACCAGCACGTCCTGCTGCTCCTCCAGCAAGGCCTGCACCACCATGTCCTGATGCCCCTCCAGCAAGACCTGTACCACCATGCCCTGATCCACCGAGACCTCCACCAGCACGTCCTGCTGCTCCTCCAGCAAGGCCTGAAGCTCCACCACTATGTCCAGATCCACCGAGACCTCCACCAAGATGTCCTAATCCTCCAAGGCCTCCACCACGTCCTGATGCACCCCCTGCAAGACCTCCTCCCCCTTTCGCTCCTCCTCCTAATCCTCCACCGGTAGCTCCGCCCCGAAGTCCACCGCCTCCAGAAAGTCCACCTCCTGAACCTCCGCCTAGAATTCCACCTCCTCCAGTGGCTCCACCTATCATTCCTGCTCCTCCCGTGGTTCCACCCGTCATTCCGCCTCTTCCCGTGGCTCCACCTCTCATTCCTCCTCCTCCTGTGACTCCACCTCTCATTCCTCCTCCTGTCATAACTCCTCCTCTCGTTGCTCCACCTCGCATTCCTCCTCCTGTCAGCACTCCTCCATTTCTACCTCCACTCCGCACTGTACTATAACTACCACCTCTTCCACCTGCAAGAACCACACTTCCTCCGCCGCCTCCTGTTCTAACGGCTCCAACTCCAACAGTTCTTCTGTTTACTGGGACTGCAACACGTCTAACGCCAACCCTCTGGACACGTCTCCTGAGACATACGGTCGCAGGTTGAACTGCATAATATCTAGTCGCAGTTCTAGTTCCAGTAATAGTCCTTGGACGCTGGTAGATTATTTGTCTATTCATACCTCCTCCTGTAACTCCACCTCGCATTCCTCCTCCTGTCACATGCCCTCCACCTGAAGATCCACCTCCTGTCATAAGACCTCCTCCTGTGGCTCCACTTTGCATTCCTCCTCCTGTCATATGCCCTGCACCTGAAGAACCACTGCCTACAGAATGTGCACCTCCTAAACCTCCACCTAGTACTCCGCCTCCTCCAGAATGTCCACCTCCTGAACCTCTGCCTAGGAGTCCACCTCCTCCAGAAAGTCCACCTCCTGAACCTCCGCCTAATAATCCGCCGCCTCCAGAAAGTCCACCTCCTGAACCTCTGCCTAAGAGTCCTCCTGCAGAGAGTCCACCTCCTGACCCTCCACCTCCTGACCCTCCACCTCCAGAAAGTCCACCGCCTCCAGAAAGTCCACCTCCAGAACCTCTGCCTAAGAGTCCACCTCCTCCAGAAAGTCCACCTCCTCCAGAAAGTCCACCTCCTCCAGAAAGTCCACCTCCGCCTCCAGAAAGTCCACCTCCAGGACTTCTGCCTAAGAGTCCACCTCCTCCAGAAAGTCCACCTCCTGAACCTCCACCTAGGTGTCCAGCGCCTCCAGAAAGTCCACCTCCTGCACCTCCGCCTCCAGAAAGTCCACCTCCAGAACTTCTGCCTAAGAGTCCACCTCCTGCAGAAAGTCCACCTCCTGAACCTCCACCTAGGTGTCCACCGCCTCCAGAAAGTCCACCTCCTGCACCCCCGCCTCGGAGTCCACCGCCTCCAGAAAGTCCACCTCCTGAACCTCCACCTAGGTGTCCAGCGCCTCCAGAAAGTCCACCTCCTGCACCTCCGCCTCCAGAAAGTCCACCTCCAGGACTTCTGCCTAAGAGTCCACCTCCTGCAGAAAGTCCACCTCCTGAACCTCCACCTAGGTGTCCACCGCCTCCAGAAAGTCCACCTCCTGCACCCCCGCCTCGGAGTCCACCGCCTCCAGAAAGTCCACCTCCTGCACCTCCACCTCGGAGTCCACCACCTCCCGAAAGTCCACCTCCTGAACCTCCGCCTCCAGAAAGTCCACCTCCTACGCCTCCGCGGAGTCCACCACCTCCAGAAAGTCCACCTCCTGAACCTCCTCCCCCAGAAAGACCACCGCCTCCAGAAAGTCCACCTCGGAGTCCACCGCCTCCAGAAAGTCCATCTCCTGAACCTCCTCCTCCAGAAACACCACCTCCTGCACCTCCGCCTAAGTGTCCGCCTCCTGCAGAACGTCGTGCTCTTTGAGTCATTAGTCCTGTTGAACGTGGACTCTTGTAGGTTATTTGTCTCTTGGCCTGAAAAAATGTAATAACTGATATGATGCCTATTCCACGTCAAATCTCACAACAAAAATTCGAGACACCCACCGATCAGATTTGAATTAAACTTGGTGATTTTTATAATACTACAAAATTATGAACGTATGCAAATTTTTTTTCCTGCTGACCTCATTGTTACTGAGAAAGAGGAGGCTACAGTTTCAGAATTTTGCACAGAACGGTTACTGTCGATGCCATTGTGGTAGCCTGCAGTGTGTAACAAAAAAAGGTATATCTCGGAGTCACATCGACATATCACTTCGACTTTTTTTTACTATATGTACGTATATTCCATTAAAAAAGTTGTCACCAAGATTCCTTTGCACTGAGTCAGAAAAGTTTTTGTAGTATTTAATATTTTTTTGTGTGTCAACGTCTCTAGTTATCAAATTTACATTATCACTATGAGGCAGAGAAGTTACCATGTCTTTTTGTTTTTCAAATTGAAGCTTAAAACATGTTCTGACAGGCTATGAAATAACATCAGTGGCATTTGCACTAATTCTATTGATAAATATTCTTTACAACAAATTCTATGTATGCGCATATGGGCCATTCCATGCCAAATCATAAGAAAAAAAATACTTTTTAACCCAACCATTTCAGATTTTCATGAAATTTGATAGGATGCTAGAGGTGCAACGTCCCACCTACACACAATTACTACACTCTAAACACTTCACTTAGGAGGACGGCAAAAGTCTACCCATATGCGCTAACTTTTTGTCAGCCGTAGAACATGGACTCAGAAATATCTCAGGGCTTGCTGGGTGTAAGGAAAGACTATACCAGCTTAATATATATGTTTATTATAGTCTCAACACAAGGGTGTCCGTTTGCACACTTACACACGTGTCTTTACCTGAAACCCTTACCACGCGCGTGCATTTACTTGTACCACACACGTGCTTTTACCTGTACCACGCACGTTCTTTTACATGTACCACCTTTGGTCTCGAAGAGATAAGGGGGGGGCAGGGAACATCCAATTTATTCCTCGCTGTGAGGCGCCAGGGGGAGTATGGGGACCTAATTTTATTTAGGGCCTTGGTCGCCGCTGACGTCACGGGTTCCCCTGTAAAAGAGAGTAGGTTGTGCGTAGTACCCCAACCACAGCCGGGAATTGGCCGAAACCAATCTGTACTCCCGAATAACGGGCGCAGGGTAAAGGATTAAAGGATGCCGCGACACCCCGGCGTTAGCTGGGAGTTGGCAAGCCAACCGGTGTCTCCTATGAAGGGACGGCAGGTTAGAAAAGGAAGGTCCGGGTGCTCCCAGACAAGCCGGGCAGGTAGAACCTGGGCACCTATCAGCCTAAGCGAGCGGACCAGGTAGGTAGGTTGCTGCTAGGCTCTTCTTCTTCTTTCTTCTTTCTCCGTCCTTCCTTCTGGGATGGCTTCTAGTTCTCAGGCTGGGAGGCCAGTTAACCCTGGATGTTTGCCTGTTGACATCAGGGAGCCAACTAAGCTCCGGGCCTCGCTGCACTGGCTTTATACTCGCGGGGGCGGCGCATTGGTGGTGAAAATTTTAACTACAAGTACGCGTAGCTAACTCATTTTTTTACATATTGCAACCTTCTTACTGAGAAACATCCAAGAAGTGACATTAAGAAAACACTAGTGGGAAAATCACTAGTTGCACGTGTCAATATAAACTAAAACTGTGTGCATTCAGACAATACAATTGATATTGAGCCTCGCAGGACTCTTCAACGAATTTGAACAGTATAAATGACAATAAATGATAACATTTTCTGAATACAGCAACCACGCATGGTCTAATAATAAGCGAAGCTAATAAACGTAGAGGTGGATCCGTTAGCGTTTACAGAAAACAGCGACCACGCAGGGTCAAATAATACGTAGAGGTGGATCCGTTAACACATTTAAACTAAAAGCGTACGCCTCGGAGGGACATATAGCATGCATTCTTCTTAACAAAATATAATATGGCAACCACGCAGGGTCGTTAAATGTGGCGACCACGCAGGGTCGTTACAGAGGGCATGAAGTAACTTACACATGAAAAATTTTAGCCTTCAGTGATACACAGTTTTCCTACAGCAGGATTGCCAACATTATAAAAAAATGTAAAATTCATGCTTACAAGATCAAGAAAAACAACTCATATCTTTTCTTCTAATTATGGTATAATTTTCATTTTAGGCTTGTTTTAAAGCTAAGGGGGCATAGTTGTTTTCATAACAAGTGTATTTATGTAAAGATATTGAAATTTTCATTCCAAGGTCACATGAGACTTTTGCATTTTGAGATGGCTTTGGAAACAGGAATAAAAAATAATCTGACATTAGTATATTCCTCATTCCATGAAACACCTTATATCACAGCCAATGAAGTGAAAAAACATTGAATGTACAGATTTTTTTAAAAAAAACACTGAAGGCTACCACCATGACCTCGGCAATAACCGTTCCGTGGAAAATTCTGAAACTTTAACCTCCTTTTTCTCAATAACTATGACGTCAACAGAAGAAAAATTTTGCATGTGTTAATTTGTTTGTAGTATTAACAAATACACCAAGTTCCATTAAAATCTGAGTTGGTAGGTGTCATGGGCTGGGCGATTTGACATGGAATCAGTCATAAATTTAATGCAACGAAAAACTTAAAAATAACACAATATCTACAAAGCAGTAGATAAAAATATAAACATAGGATAATTGCCTGTGTATTAAGAGTAGGGTAAAATGATTCGTTCTAACTGGTGAAAAATGAGGATTCTTGTGAAAATGAGGATGTGCATATTGATCACTCTCCTTTACGCCATAACACAACATGCAGCGTCATTTTGATCGCAGAGAAGACAATTGTACACGATGTAAAGAACGAGCACGTTACAGAACAGTTTTAGTACCGAGAACAAAAAAATAACGTTAGATTAAGCCATCGAAAGGAGGGGTCGTAAAAACCTCTTCCCTCCTCTCTTCTTTACAATAATTCCAAGAAAGTTTTACTTGAGAATTGTTCTGTTCTTAGACTGAAGTACTTGCTTGCTGTCGAATTGCATGATAATGTTTCCTCGATGGTTATAATACGAAAAATCAACTTACTAGAGTTGACGAGCTGTATCTTTGCGGGTGGCCTTGGATACTCCGCGTAGAGTGTGAGAGAGATACGTGTATGTAGTTGCCACCTACTCGCCCTTTGGGTGGTCTACAGCAAGGACAGAACGCAAGGATAATAACGCGCAGCCGGTAGCTCCTCCCCCTTGCTATTGCGCAGCCGGGCTTGGGCAGGGTTGACCCGCAAAGATACAGCTCGTCAACTCTAGTATTAACAGATAATTTAACTTACTCTTGTCGTGTAATAGGTCCCGTAGGTTCCATGGTTTCCATCGGTTGTTCCTGGAATATATATAATAAATGTATTAATTTTATACATAACTTCCTGTTAAATGTTGACTTCTGACGATGTGATTCTAGTAAAATTTAAGTTATTTTAGGCTAGACTCTACTTTACGTCCTTATTGCCTTTTGGTGGTAACCGATGGGAGTTAACAACACTGCAGGCGTTGTGAATGAGTGTGCTTTGCTCATTTGCTTCTTTACGTTCGCGGTGCGTTGTGCGTGTGTATGGTGCATGAAGAAGAGCAGGTTCCAAAAACTTGTAGGTAGTGTAAAATACGTTTATCCCCAGTAATAATTTAGTGCATTGTTCAAACCCGTGCCAGCAGACAGCCGACATCTCTTCTGGTGAGTACCTTTTTCTTTCTACGCTTTCTGTTCACGATAGCCCCACTAACCATTCACGGGTAGCCCCACGAACCATTCACGATAGCCCCACGAACCATTCACGTTAGCCCCAAAAACCATGCACGGGTAGCCCCACAAACCATTCACGTTAGCCCTAAAAACCATGCACGGATAGCGCCACGAACCATTCACGATAGCCCCCACGAACCATTCACGGGGACGAGGTATGCCTACGAGGTTACGTTAGGCCTGTTAGGTTAGGTTCCATTAGCACTCATTTCACCCCTAAATATGTGCTTCATCATCGAAAAATTTCCTCAGTACGTTCAATTACGCATATCCGGACAACATCGGTTTTTATTGATTTCCTCCTCCAGGTAATTTTTCCATGCCTTGGAATTTACGTTGTTGAATTCCTTATACAATAAGCTTTCCAACGATATATGGCACGTATTCCTTAGGAAAAGGACGTAAAGTAGAATCTTACCTTATTTTCACTTCCTTTTCTTTTCCTCTACTTCGAAGGAAGAAGATACAATAGTTATCTTACGACATATTTCGAGATTCTATAAAATCGGTACGTAAATAGAAAAACAAGTACATTCATTTCAAGTTACTCTGAACTACGCTCTTAAACATTAATTTGATTTACAAAAAGAAAGTTCCTATGAGAATAATCCCAATGATCTTAAATGTAGTCCAAAATGTGTTAGCTTTGCATAGTCTTGGAAGAGCAGGTTATCTCATTCGTCTCACACTTAAGACAAGTAATGTGGTTGCTAGAGTCGCTTTTCGAATGTGTGTTTCTTACAACACTGACACGCGGTGGTTCACGACAGGAAGCAACGCCAGGGATGTAATCAAATGTTACGTTGGGTTGCAAGCATACAGGCGGCAAAACGGTACAACCTTTGTAAAATTGCACGTGCAATACAAACATAACCATACGTCCAGAAGCCCGAGGCGATGTAAACATTAGCTATAAAACGATCGTGAATGCTACGTGGAGATAGATGTGTATATACAGGGTGACAATTAATGAACTATATGAAATAAAACGGAAATTAGTGACAAACCATGTAGTACACAAACTGTATTGCACATGTAAACGGCACTACAGACATTCGGATTTATGTTATGACATGTTCGATATGTCTTCCATCTCTGGCGATGATGTGGGGCAGACGAACAGCAACATTCTGCATGAGCCGCTGAAGTGTCGAAACATCGATGACCTCCTGAATGGCAGTTTTCAGCTCGGCAATGGTCTTGGGGTTATTTCTGTACACCTTGTCCTTAACATAGCCCCCTTCCAGTGACCTCCGGGTACCCCAGAGCCAGAATGCGGTCCCCAAAATACTCCTCCAGGAGATTTTAACTTGAAAATGGCCGACATCAACACGTTGCGTGCGCATAAGCATACGAATTCCCATCATGCCCTGTGGCCAGCCACGCAGTTTGGACGTCATCACGCGAACCGTTCAGAAATTATGACGGTTTTATTTCATATAGTTCATTAATCGTCACCCTGTATATGTATACACCTCAAACGTACTACAAATATCACTGCAACACTACTTACTCCGATTGCAAGCTGCAGAAATATATCAAAATCTATTCATATAAATATGTTTCTCCTCATCTTTATTCCGGACTTGAAATTTTCTCGTGCCCGTTGCTTGTCACACTGTTTCTAATGTCCAAGTCCCGTTACTTTCAATCTCTCCTTGTTTTCTAGCACACCACGTGCAGAACCACACCTTCTCGAAAGAGGTAACCAATCACACACTTCCATCTGTATGAGGCTAACTAGCCTCCTAGGGTTTATCCAGAGTTTCGTGACTCGCTATATTCATGTTGGTGTAATAGATGATGGTCGTTACTCGTTAACCTACGGATCATTTTACTCGCGAGTTAGTGCAATGTTGGTGCCAATGGTTGGTGCAAACGGGCATGAGAAGGTTACCGATCCGAGGCCAAACCTGGAACAGGGAATTATTTTGTTTCATCCCTTCATCAGTGTCATTTCATTACCATTGATCCTATTCTTAAAAAATGACTAAGGACATTGAACTTTTGCGATACGCGAAATCGCGAAATGTTTATTTATTTATTTAATTATTATCCTGCGCTCAACAGGCATCTGCCCTTTTACAGTGCACAGTAAATGTCTTACATAGGATTTATACACATCAAAATAATATTTATACATATTTCAGATATAAAAAAAAATACATACAGAGGTTATATATATCGTCCTTAAACATTACCGTGGATAAGAAATTAATCAAACCTTACACAATTACATTCATATATGTATGGGTATCTATATATACACATAAAGAAGGTAAAAATAATAATAGTAATAATAATAATAAAAATAATAATAAAAAATTAAGCAAGAATGTTGTCCATTAAATAGCGTTTATACTCAGAAAATTTAGCAAATATGTCCAAGTGTATGACCCTCTCTAACCATTCATTATACAAGCTACACATTCTTCGCAGGGGAGCCATTTCTGCGGATTTTGTACGGGTGCGGGAAATTGCAAAGAGTTGTTTTCTTGATCGCAACTTTGGATGGGGGACATAGAAAGCTATTTTTGAAAGCAGAGAGGAAGAATCTAATTTGTCGTTAAGAAGTTTGAAAAGAAAAAGGAGCTGATGTATGGTTCTTCTGTTTGCAAGGGAGGTAATGTGTAATTTAATTAGTAATTCGTTATAAGGTGTCATCTTTGGATATGCACCATCTATCCTAAAAACTATATAGCGGGTGAACTTATTTTGAACTTTTTCAATAAGATCTATTTGTTTACTGGTTTGTGGACTCCACACTATAGATGCGTATTCTAATTTGGGCCTAACGTATAGGTTAAATAATGATAACAACGTTTTATTTTCATTGAATTCTTTTGCAGTTCTCATAATGAACCCCAGTTTTCGATGCGCGTCATTAACAGTCTTTGTGATATGTAACTGAAATGATAATTTATCATCGAACACTACACCAAGATCTGTTATTGAGCTTGCCCGGTCTATTTGTGTGTGTGCTATTTCGTAGTTATAGTGTATTGGGGATTTCAATCGGGTAAATGTTACGGCCCTGCATTTCTTATGGTTTAGATTAACTTTATTTGCTTTACACCATGCGTTGAGATTTTCGATATCCTCTTGTAATTTGATGGAATCTTCTTCATTGTGGATGCTCCTATAGAATTTTAAATCGTCAGCGAATAAGAGTTTCTCGGAATTTCTAAGCTGTTTTGGTAGGTCATTAATTAATATTAAATATAACAAGGGACCAAGATTAGAACCTTGAGGTACGCCTGAGCCAGCTACAAATTCATCGGAGCAGCAACCTTGATAATTTACATATTGTTTTCTGTTTTTGAGATAGGAACACATTAAATCTACGAGGGAAGAGGAGAAGTTACAAAATGCTAATTTCTTCAAGAGAATATCATGGTTTACAGTGTCGAACGCTTTGCAGAAATCTGTGTATATAACGTCTACCTGACCTCTGTTGTCAAGTTCGGTGGAAATGAAGTTTGAAATTTCTACGAGGTTCGTCACGACAGATCTCTTTGGTACGAATCCGTGCTGATGCGAGGAGAGAATTGGTTTTACGTGAGCAAAAAAGTGTTCATAAAGAATCTGTTCTAATAGTTTAGCTGGCGCAGAGAGTATCGCAATTGGTCTGTAGTTTGAAATTTGAGATTTATCTGATGTTTTTGGTATGGGACAAATTTGGGATAATTTCCATTTATCTGGAAATCTCGATGTTTGTATTACAAGGTTGAAGAGTATATGTAGCGGATATTTTAGACTTTCACCACACCCCTTGATTACGTAGGGGGGGATGAGATCAGGCCCTGCCGTTTTTTTAGGTTTAAGGTTCTTTATTGCTGCTTCTACTTCAGCGATTGATATATCCTGTAAATTTAGAGAAGATAGAAGGGCGTCGGTTTCAGACAGAGGGGTTGGTGGTTCGTAATAAGATGGTTCCTGTACGTAAACAGAGTGAAAGTGTTTCGCAAACGCTTCCGCAATTGAGTTGTTGCTGTCGAGTTCTTGATTTTCATTACAGATAAGTTGTGCGTATGATGGTCGTTTTTTATTTCTTATGAAGGACCAGAATTGCTTCATGTCCCCTGTTTTAACACTAGCTTCAATGCTTTTCAAGTAGTTTGAGTACGCATCCTGAATATTCTTTTTTAGTCTGGTTCGTATATTTTTGAATTTTGCTGCATGCATTTGAGTATTCCCTACGTTATACTTCATTTTACGATGATGTTTGCTTTGGATGCCAGATCCCTTATAATCTGTCGCGTGAACCAACAAGGGTAGTGGCGGGAGGAGGGGGTTGAAAGAGGAATGCAATCATCAAACACGGAGGTGACGATCTGATAAAAATTTTCAACGGCAATATTAACGTCTGAGCACAATTTTAATTCTTCCCAATCTATCGAAGTAAATTTTTTATACATACTGTTAAAATCAGCTTTCCTAAAATTGTAGCGTTTCTCGTTTGGTTCCGGATTTCTTGTTTTACAACGTACATGACTTACTTTCAAATATAAAGTAGGGTGATGCTTATCCTCAGGAACGGACAGAGGTTCTTCTCTGGACAATTTTATGTGGTTCAGATTTGTTAGTACTAGGTCAAGCATTTTTCCATAATTATTCCTAATATTATTTTTGTTTTGTAGACCAGTTAGTTGGAGAAAGTTACATAATGATTGACAGGTTTTATTGTTGTTTAATGCTTTGCAATCTGTATCGCGAATTTCCGGAATGTTAAAATCACCAATTATTAGAATCGGACTCCCCGGCGGGCAATGCATAGTTATACAGTGGAAAAGAGCATCATACAGGGCAATATCAGAATTAGGAGGTATATAAATTGCACACATATATATATAACTACCAGGAATTGTTCGAACTTTAACTATTTTAATATCAATATTTGGATCATCTATTAAACATTCTACTTGAAATGCAATAAGTTCGCTTTTGATTCCAATCATTACACCCCCTCCCAGGTTTTTGTTAGTTTGCAACGATTTACGATCGGCTCTGAATACATTGTACCGGTCATCGAAAAGTTCAGAACTGTTATGTGTTGAATTCACCTACGTTTCGGTACAAATGACTACATCATAGTTATTGGCGTTTATAGCCACGTAAAAATCTTTAATTTTAGTACGTAAGCCACGAACGTTCTGGTAGACAATATCCAACAAGTGTTTTTCACGACGTGTGTCATTATTCTGGCCGTCAACAGGGTTTAGAGAGTGTATATTTCTATTCGGTTTATTTTTGACACAGGAGTTGAATCGAGGTTCTGAACTGTCACTCACTGATAATAACTTACCGGGTTGTACCTCCTGGGCATGGCTACGTTGACCATCTCAGCGGGTGGAGGGGGAGGTCTCCGAATTCTGCGAAGTTCCATGGTTCTGGCGGGTGTTCCACGGAGAAAGGGGGTGGAAAGAAGGCCGATGACCTTCAGCGGATGCACTTGGGGATGGCCCATTTGGTTGGATGCAATTTTGAACATTCTGCACGTAACTACAACCCCAATGATGAAATATGCATGAGTTTTATTCGCGAAGTAATGCGAAATGTGTGCTTTTCCACGAACTGAACGCTTTTTCGCGAAATAACCGTGAAATATCATCAAATTAAGTAGAAAACACGCAAAAACCGGCAATCGAGGTTGTGCGCGCAAACTGTTCATTTGTAACGATACGCTTGCCTAAAGTTTCCTACCACTTGCAGCTGAAGAACGTTTTATCTTCGATCACACCAGGAAGACGCTGCAAATTGGGATTTCCCATGCACATAATCTCAGTTCGAAAACTTCGCTCCCTGTCAAGCTGCTTTCCTGTCTTCCCCCGAATGTTTACTCAACTTCCAGTTTCATTGAACTTGCTAGCTGTAGCAGCGATAAGATTAGTCTGTTCCCGCACATCAAGGAAAACAATGGTGTCATTTGTGTTCAGTCATGAATGAATCTTGTTTATCATCATGTTATTTTCAAGATGTGTTTGTGTATGTGCAGTACTGATTATTTTATTTGTTGGACAGCAAGGATATCCTTTAAATACATACAATGTATAAATCACTTGAGATATGCAATTTAGAAATGAAGTGATTTTGTGTTGATGTTTTCTTTTTGGTTGGACAGCTAAGTACTTGTATATGTGTACAGTATATAGAAATGAAGTAGTTTATCAATTTATAGCTCTTTTGTGTGTTGTTTATTCTCATAATGAAAAAGTGTGTGCCATTTTTTTTCTACCGCTAGTATATACCGCTGATCTAACATTTTATTTACCGCTCTCCTCAGTTTTTATTTACCATAAATGTGTCTCCCTACTAATGACGTAGGAAAGTAACGTGGAATGGGACAGTCACAAAGACCAGAGTAGTCATACCGGAGGAATCAGTTTTCACACTAACCTGCAGTATTTCCAGTAGTCTCGTATGTCTGATACGTCTGGTAATATCCTCCGTTGGTAGATCCAGTGTTAGTTGTCTCATAGTACTCCACTTGCCCAGTATCCTCTTCCAGCATAACTGGACATTCCACATATTGTTGATTCTGCACATAAGTAACTGGCTGCTGTTCTACGTAGTACACAGGTGCTTGCTGCACTACAGGTTCCTGGTAGTATTGTACTACTGGCTGCTGGGGCTGGTAGTATTCGTATCGTACTTGCCGTTGCGGTTGGTAGTAATTGTAGTTGTATGTCTGCGCCGGTCTTGAGTAGTACCTGGGTTGTGAGTAGGAGTAGGAGTACCTAGGTTGTGAGTAGGAGTACCTAGGTTGTGAGTACCTGTAGTTGTTGTACGAGTATGTCCTCTTTGCCTGTAAATAAAATAAAGTATGGTTAGTGGCTATAGTGAAATACTTACGTAAGCTCTTTCTGCCGTTAACTTTAGGGATGCAAGAGAGCAATTAGTTTCAGAAAGCCGTCTAGTAACAACCTCTCTGCAGCGTGGAACTACAGGGTGATCCGTTTGCGAAGTCACAAAAAGAAACGAGAGCTTTGCAGAAGACAATCCATTTTTTTACCTGTTAGAAGGATACTTGTTTCGAATCCAAATTATCAGCATATTAACACTTCGTCATTAACACTCAGGACTTCGTGGCTTCACGAATGTCTTCTCCCTCTCTGTTTCTGTCACACATTCTTTCGCCTGTGTGAAGCAACGTCACAGTGGCGTATTCACCTCTTTACCACAGGTAAACCAACTCTTCTTCATATACTTTTGTACGGTACTAGTTCACTATGGGGGTGACACCTATAAATCATATATTTCGCACTTTTTTACATTGCTAACGTACTATTTTGGAATGCGGAACATTTCCTAAAGTGAAATAATGCATTTCTAACTAAGATAATGTATATTTCTTACATTTACGAGTACTTACTGTTACTTGTTATTTCGATTCTATAACAGTGTGCTGGTTCATCGCGCGTTGTGAAAGTGTTTTGTCGATTTATGCAGTGTTGCAACCTTGTTCACCGGAAAATACCTACTTTCGTGCCCCGATTTGAAATTATGCTAATACCTCGCAAACCATTGACGTTAGCCTCACAAACCATTGACGTTAGCCCCACAAACCATTGACGTTAGCCCCAAAAACCATTAACGTTAGCCCCAAAAACCATTCACGTTAGCCTCAAAAACCATTTTCCGTAAGGTTAGGTTAGGTTAAGTTAGGTTAGGCAAGCATAGTTTAAAAACATTTTTAAAAAATTAAAAATACACGACACGTCATGTTCTAGTGAAAAATCGGCGAGTTTGAAATACTGATTACGCGGTTTACGTCATCTAACACACGGAACATTGTGCTCTCGTGCAGAAAGCAAATGGCGGCAGCAGAAACAGCATGTCGGACAGAGATTTTCGCAGAAAACAACATGTATTCGCATTAAAATGGATCAAAACTACATTCACGAACTTCCACAACGCTACAGAAAACGATTTCCGTAAATACTTTCTCCTCTAAATTTGAAGAAATCCGTCACCCCCATAGTGAACTGTTACCCTCTTGTACATTTGCAAACAATTAAAAGAAGCTTCTACACTAGAATTTAAGCAAATTATTTATAGAACTTAGACTTATCTGTGTACAGCACTGATCGTTCTCCATCGCACCCTTCTGATGACCGTGCTTCTTTCCCGATTGAACACGGGGAGGGTGAGAGAAGTGGGCGAGTGGCTATTTAAAAACATGCTGCCTTCGTAGTCAGTTCCAAGGCACAAAACAGGGTTCGCAGGAGTGAACTGTTTGTTCTTTCTGTTTCTGTGTCAAGCTTAGGATAGACATTGTTTGGAAAGAGAAATCTAGATCCAATTTTCGGTGGAGGGATACTTTTGTGAAAAATATTGCCAGAAAATTTGAAGTTGTCGCACTCCTGATTTTGGTTTACTTGCCTGCTTGCATTGGTGTTATATTTCTCTAATATCTAGTTCTTCTAGATAGGGGTGCATAATAAATATAAAGAATAAATAACACTCATATTTACAAATTAGTCTTACTGTATGATGACTCAAATAAATAGAAGCAAGATAGAGCAAAACCCTACGAACTCAAAGACAGATTAAATTTTATTTACAGTTAATATACAATATCACCTTCTATCTTACCCTGTGTAATATTCCTGGAGCTGCATCTTGTTTTATTTCTGGTCCTGAAACAAAAGACGACAGCTTATTTTTTTATTAAATAATAATAATGTCTGAAATTGTACTTGTATGTGAGTTCGAGAATGTACAGAGCTCTCCTCTCTCCGCCAAACCAGAGCTTTACGATGACAGGGGTGTTGCACTTTTGTTATTTTGCGTCGCTCTTCTGTTTTATTTTTTGGCTAGTCACGACGATGAGGATGAACGGCCATGATATTAAAATTAGGAAGAGACACTCCCAAGGAAGTACCCATGCTCAGGCAAAGACTCGAACCTGGATCCTTCGGTGACGAGATTGTGGATTGAAAGCTCAATATGCTCGGTCATCGAAACAGGTATTAAAGTGTGATGATAAGTGAAAAATAAAATGTTCAAATAGGTGGAATTTTCAAGATGTAAGGTTTACAAAGGTAAGTTAAAAACTCACGGCATCTCTAGCGAAGGTTCAAGTCTTGGCCTTGACATGAATGTGCCATAGGAGTTTCATCTCACCATCATTCATCATCTGCTCATGAAATTACAATGCAGCGATACCAGCAGTTGTAAAGTGCACTACTTTCCTTGATTCTTTGGCATTTCATTTCAAGAGTGTTGAATGACAAGACGTGAAACCCATTTATTAGCAACGGAAATTACTGTAGAAACTATTTGAAAGTACTTGGAAGGAATTTGGTTTTGTTCTAATGAGCAGGATCCCAGGAGAGTGAGAAAACGAAATAGGGAAGGAAAAAGATAGCTAAAGACAAAAGGAGAATGCAAGCTAAAGAGAAGAAAATGAGAGAACGGGCTATTGAGAGAAAGGGAAATTGGCTCCGGTATCCCTTTCTACACACTCGATTTCAGGCACATTTCAAATATTTTCGTGAAAATATTTAGTTCCTCATAACAAACAGTGTTTTTCTTCTTATGATTGACTTGTGCAATGGGAACATTTGCGATTGCGATATGTTACTTGTGTGAGATATTGGCGGGTTGGACATTTCAGACATTGGATTTCATTTATGCGACTTCAGAAATTGGAATTATTTATTTCTTTTTGGCAACTGCAGGCCGTAAAGGGGAGGGTTGTATTTTCTAAATGACTTGTTGGATGAGATAATTTGCGACTTCTTATCTTTATGATGGGAAGGGAGTGGAGGGTGGTATTCTGTGGAAAAGGACAACAAGGACTTTCAACGTAGGAGTTACTTCATTATTGGACTTACAAATTTAACTTCGACCAGCAATTCAGTGCCTGGCCTTGGTAAAAAGAGGTAAGTTGCCTTCTTAGGTTCAATTTTAGCCTTCATTTTTGGTATCTTCATGTGTCAATGCGGAAAACAGTGACAAATAGTGTTGGGGGCAGATGACTCCGGCCAATTTCTAAGATGCCTTTAAAAGGGACTCTATAGATAAAGGCGGGGCCGCGGTAGCGGTAGGGGCGGTAGGTCAATTACCCCAGGAGCGGAGCCCGGAATCGGTGGGAAATTTGGACTCAACAATTTCAAACGATAATATCTCAACTTCAAACGGCTGTACATTCGTAAATACTTGTTTCCGCGCTCCAGATTTTTCTTCATCATAATTAGCATCACATAATCTTCATAAGAAAAAGAAACACTCCGAAATCGAGGGTGTAGAATGGGATACCGGACCCGGGAAATTGAACAAGAGAGAGAGAGACAGAGAGAGAGAGAGAGAGAGAAGGAAAGAAGGAAAGAAATAGAAAAGATTGAAAGAGAGAAAGTGAAGCAGCGCGAAAGATTGAGAGAATGTAGAGAGTAAGAGAGAGAGATAGAGAGAAGAAGGAAGCGTGAGCAGAAACGACAGAGAGTGATAAAGTTTAGAAACAAAAGTTTTAGGTGAATTAGATTTTTTTATCAAACATTGTGGATTTCTTTTTAAAAAATCACTTGACACCAAGAGAAGAGCTTTGTGAACCTACTTTATGATGTTGTTAAGTCTACTCACCCTTAATAGGCTCTCCATTGCTAGCTGATTCAACCTGGAATGAAACGAGAAAATTTGCTTACGAAAAACTTTACAATTACGAGGGTTGTTCAGTAAGTAAGATGAGAAGTCTTGCAGCCTCCCTTTTTAACATCTTTTCTATTAAGAACAATGTCCTCCCCGGTGGAAGTACATTGCACAGTGTTTCAGATCGCACATTAAACTGTAGATCCGATCCAAATTAGCCTCTATGAGCATAAATTTTAAATAAACTTCGGCAATTGTAAGAAAATAGGCAAAGAAGCGAGGCGCGGAGAGAGAGCGAGACTAAATAAAATATTTCAATATTAAATAAAACTTTTTGAAAATATCATTAATTTGCATGAATTAGGCTTACGTGTTTCATTATACATTGCCATCGAAAAATAATGATAAACACATAGAACATATAGAACTGATTCTAGTTTTAAAATAAGGTGTGTTACGTGCCAGAAGGGCAAACACAATCAAGTCGTCAGATGAAGTCATTCGCGGGAGCGACAATAGATGTCAGCGCGCTGCAGTACGAAGGCGGAAATAGATTGTAGAGATAAGAAGAGAAGAAAGATGATTGTATATATAACAATAATTAGGAAACAAATGAATGAATAATACAAAATTATGTATTTAAAGAATAGATAGATTGTAAATGATAAACTATTTAGATAAAGTATATATTAACATGAATGAAATTGAGCAAAGTTGATAACTGAGGAAACGATTATGAAAATTTGTCGTTTTCTGATTTGTGAATCAGAATCGTTTTACTTACCTCTGGCAAGGAGAAAGTCGTCTGTCCCCGGGGGCGCTATTATAAGTTAGTCGCCCCGAAGCACTGGGCCAGTGTGAGCGCTTCATGTTAGCGATCCGTGGTATATTCCCTTTGGTTTGGCCTAGGAGGCGGCGCTAGTTCTAAGATTAGACGCCCCTAAAATTTTCTTTTTTCCAGTATAGTTAATTGATTAGGTCGTTATGCCAAAGAAAAGAGACTCATCTTTAGGAGATAATATAAAGATGACAGGATTACAAGTTATATGCACATAACAGAAATTTTCCAATGATGATTGTAAATAGAAAGAAGAAATTTTCAATGATTGATTGTAAATAGAAATTAAGAAGAAGAAGTTTCCAATGATTGATTGAAAGAAGAAGAAGCCTTTCCACATTATAAGATCAAGTTTCCAATGATTAATTGAAAGAAGAAGAAGCCTTTCAACACTATAAGAAGAAGTTTCCAATGATTGATTCAAAGAAGAAGAAGCCTTTCAGAATCGAAAAATCCTAAAGTAGAAGCCTGTGAAATGTGAGAAAAAGCAGCATAATCTATAGAATCATTACAACGTAGAAAAAAAGATAAACTTATTAACAATTAAAAAAAATGTATAATAAAAAGAATACTATTCAGCATATAAATTGTATAGATGTTTTTCTAGAATATATTTTTGGTTTAGACCTTCCGTAGTGGGTAAACCTTGTGTTTTCTTTCAAGTATAAACGTTATTACTCAATCCTAATAGGCCTAGGTATCTTTTGTTTCTACCCTGAGCTAAGCTGGCTCATGCCAAATAGAACGTGGCAGGTGGAATAATATAGGTTTGGATTGGTGTGACACGCGCATCCGTAGTCTACGATCTCTCACTCAGCACATGTGTCAGTAACGTGAAAACAAGGAACAATATAGAATGTCGTTTTGAAGTCTGCCGTGCCACATACGAACACTGCAGCGAAAACATTATCGTCTGGTCTCACGTTCCAAACTGCCGTGGGGAACATTCCATTCGTCTTTCGGAGAGGGTTTTCCCCCTTATAGCCAGGGAGAAAATTTGTAGGAGGGACAGGTAGGAATTAGGCCTTCTGGATATTTATATATCCTCCTCTACTTGATAAATTTTATCAATGGAGGGTGATATTTGGGGTGGACAACAAATTATTGTCTATTTAGGTATTTTCCCCCCACTTCGCCACTCATTTGCCACACTTTTCTGTCAGACAACTGGAAGCTTCATTTGTGAACACAGATGTGGTAGCCTCTAGCGTTGCTCTATTCCTGGAACTGTCAGACAAGTGACCAGGTTCCAGGACCACCTATCCTCTTCACTCTTCTGTAGTGTGCGAATTAACGGGGGGATACCGGGGAATTCCCCCCTACAAAAATATTTATCCCCGGAAAAATAAAATAATTCTTATCCCTGCCAGAGATGTTTTTATCAGGGAACCTTTTTTCTCGCACAATTTAAATTCGGTCCAAGTTGCGATTGTTTCATTCAAAAAGGTTCCTGAACCGTATTTAAACTGAGGACTAAAAGTGGTAAACGTTGTAAGTGCCAAAAGCGAAAGTGTTGGGAAATCTCATCGTTCGCACATTAGCCCGTAAGAACGTGCACACTAGTGACCTCTTTACACGCCCTTTGAACTACTTACAGGGCTACCAGCCACATTTCACTTTACCACATTATAAAGCATGGCACATTTCACAGTTTAACGTGGAAAACGGTGTTTGAATTCTTGTGGCACTTACAGCGTTTACCAATTTTAGTCTTCAATTCATTCAGAAAAAAGGTTCGTGGACCGTATTCCAGGACCTTTAACAACCATGGCTTTTATCCCCCTTAAATAAAATGGAACTGAAAGCACATAGTATACCAATTGTTAACTACGTCACAAACACAATCAGTCGTATCCATAAATGATCCAGTCGTCAAGCATTTCCTTTCCGAAAAGTATGCAGTCTTATGTACTGGGGAAGACCACCATTCTGCAACTGACCAACCTCACCGAACCGAGGCAACAGCATGCTGTTAATGTGTTCACAAGAAACTTGTAGGTAGGTTAGATGAACTTTATATTTGAACTTGGCAATAGATATTCGGTCAACTTTTCGGTGTTACTACAGTAAAACCTCGTTAATCCGTACCCTGATAAGCCGGACTTCGCTTAATCCGGACAGGCAAAGGCAAGAAAAAAGCCGAATGCAAGGTTTTAAGTGTGGCTTTGTTATGTCCTAATATTAATGACATAAACAGAAATAAACATCTCAAGATTGGAACTTCATAATTAAATATATTCAAACTTGTAACAAGGTGGATTACATGATTAAAACTTAAACATCCATAAGACACATAAACAAGATGCATAAACGTTGCTATGCACAGACTATGTACATTGGACATAACTGCTAGTTCACCACATACAATAATGTATTTTATAATATATATCAGGCTAGAAGTCAACAAGAGAACTTCCCAAAGAAAAGGCAGTCAATCACTGATAAAATTCTGTTTCCCGAAGACTTTGTACTGTACTGTATAGTGTATTTAGGCCTATGCCCTTTAAATACACCTTAATGAACGTATTTTGTTGCTATAAACGAGTTTTACTGCACTTTCTACTGTTCTTTTAGGTTATTTCCGTTAATCCGGACTTTCGTTAAACCGGTCAACTTATCCCCCCCATTAGTCCAGATTAACGAGGTTTTACTGTATTTTGATAGCTCTTTTTGTGTATAAATTTTTGTATTTACATTCTTACAATGTAAATATAGTAAGTGTTTCTAAACTATGTGTAAATGTTATCATAAGATTTAATGACCAAGATTAGAACATATTCTAAGGTATTTAAAACCGTAAGTTTAATTTACTGACCGGTAAAAAATCTACTTCCCAAAATAAAATCACAAAGACGCCCCTGAGTGGCCATCCCCCCCCCCCCAAAGCAAAAAGCTTAATTCGCACAGTGCTCTTCTGTGTGCACAGAATTTACCCGGAAAATACCACCCAATTAATGTGAAAGTTGCAAATGAGTTGTCACGTGACTCAGATCTACTCATCACAGCAGAATGTTTGTATTTGTATGAGTGGAACAATATTTACATTTTGTCATTTCACATCACTTTTCTCGTTTTCGAACTTTAATTGCGATGCGACAGTAAAAATGAGAAACGAACTCATAGTAGTGATATATATTAGACATCATAAGCATTCATACTGTACTCGGAATTTGAACTCAAACCCTTTCTTGCAGGTGCTTTTTTGATTTCAAAGAACGTTTCTTAAATTTCCTGGCTTGTCTCTCTCACTCTCTGTCTGTTAGTGTGTGTGCGCGCGCGCTTGCGTGCATAGACTCAACCAGATTAGCAAAATGGGCCAAATAATTAGAATTACTTATTTTCTTAAGAAAATTAAGTCCAGTTTGTATTTGGTTACTTACCATCTATGTTTTCTATTAATTGCGACATTTAACGTTTCCAATTTTCAAAATACCGTAACTGACTTATTGTACAAAGAAATTACATGAAATGAACAATGTTAGGCACATTATAGTTTCGGATTTACAGTTCAAACCTTATTTTTTGAATATTACGAATCGCATTTGTTAGGCTGCTGAGGTTAGGGAGGGTGCGGCATTCAACGGCAGTTAAGCAGAACTATCGATATTGGGATGATTCAAATCCATGCAAAATCTTCGAGCAGCCTCTACACACTCCTAAGGTAGTAGTCTGGTATGCCATTGCAGTGCAGGGAATTACCGGCTGCTACTTTTTCGAGCACCATGCTTCGGTGACGTCAACTCCCAAACTTATAACACCATGCTATCAACCTTCTTCATGCCTGAGGTGGCACGTCTTAGCTGGAACATGGAGACCTGTGGTTTCAACAGGATGGAGCCACATCACATGCAGCACGTCTGTCAATGAACACGCTACGTACTGATTTCCCCGGGCGACTTCTCACCAGCTTCGGTGACATTCAGTGGTCCGACGTCACTGCAACGGACTTCTTTCTGTGGGGGTACCTGAAGGCTAAAGTATACGCTCGTACCCTCCTTGATCTCAGCAGCCTCCAAAATGTGATTCGTGAGGAAATTCCTGATGTGACGCCAGACACTCTGCAGCGAGTTATGGCCAGTGTACGAAGCAGTGGCGTACGCAAGGGGCGGGTTACGGGGTTTAACCCCCCCCCCCTTTGAGCTTTTGAAATATTATGAAAAATGCTGTGGAAAAAATAAAAATAACCAATTTATGACTGTCAAGGACCTGCGGCAGTACTACTACTACTAATAATAATAATATAATAATAATTTGAATTATTATTCCCATGCGGCACGGAGAAAAGCACAGCATTTCAAACACGCGTCTTTAAGAGTGAATGCCTTGAAAATAAACACGAATTCTTGCAAAATAATATATAAGGGCAACTATGATTTTAAAGAGCAAAAAAGTTGTTTTGTATCTCGGCTGCAACAATGTTCAATGATCATGTATTTTTGTGTGTGAACAATGAGCATTAACTAAAGAATGTTCTTGGTTCGTTGAACTTGGCTAATGTATAGACGATAGCTAGGCCGACAAGAATAACTCAGTCACCAGTCCGCCTTCCCGCGGCACGTTTGAATTTCTGAATTCAAACTACAATAAGCTTAACTATTGTAAAATGTTTTGTTGGTAACAACAGTGAGACAATCCAGATGTGAATTATCGGGGATATTTATGCGGCGACAAAGCCGGAAAAATTCCAACCGATTCCGGAATCGAATCCGGATCTCCCGCATGGTTGTCTGATGTCCTACTGACCAGCTTCTTGGATGAGTTCCGTACTTTGATTATTTCAATTTATTTTAATATATTTTCTTGTTTCTATGGATTTTCTTCACACTTAAAATGTCTCATCTCGTTGAGTAGACAATTATTTCGTAAGAAAGAAAAAATGCTCTAGAATTTGTTAAAAATCGAATTACTAGAAATTAATTTCGTTTTATTGCTATCATAAATACTATATTTATGTAGATCTCTACTACTTAATAGTAGTAATGGTATTAGTACTATTATTAGTAGTAATTCAACTAATTATAGGTATTATTAATTAATTATGAGAATTATTATTTAATTAAAGTATAATAAAACAATGGTAACGTGAATTTGGATAAAGTTTTAGATATAACCCACCCCCCCTTGATGAAATCCTGCGTACGCTACTGGTATGAAGAAGTTTGCAACCCAGCATTGACCCTACTGGAGGGCATCTAAAGGACGTAATATTAACAAAATGAGGTCTGAACTGTAAATCCAAGACTATAACTTGCCTAACATTGTTCATTTCATGTAAATTCTTTGTACAATAACTCAGTTACGGTATTTTGAAAAGGGGAAACGTTAAAACCTGGATCCTGTGCTATAACGTTAGATGCGAATCCTGTTTGTTTAACTGAAACTTCATAGAGGATTCATATATTTGCAGACGCGGATAAAATTCAGGTTTTGTGCAAAATTATTACTTCCATTAAATAGCTACTATTTTCCTTCGTCTGCAATGAAACGACACTGCAATCTGCGCATTTGAGTGTGATCGGAAGCGCTTTAAAGATTACCCATAATCAGTTGCTACCCCCAAGAGTCATCACACGCACTGTTATTTGTGGAGCACTCAGCACATTAGCCTATCACAGCCATGTTTCTTTCTTTATGTTACTAAATCCCCCCTTCCTCTTTTCCGCCATTGTTCGAGTACTTACTGGAATATATAATTCCGTCAAGAAGAAACACAAGCAGCAAGCGAAGGAAACCTTCCACCAAGGCGATCCTACCATGGTCGTGGTGTCTGAGAAAAGACTGATCGTGCTTAAAATGAGCCCGATGTACAGTACTCTGGCTGTTTTTGTTCGTTTCATAATTTCCTGCTCCTTGTTACAAGGACAAAGTGACCTTCGTCGCTGATACATCGGAATCACTTTTTTTTATCATAAAATATCTTCACGCCTAAAGTGCTTCAATTTAGTCAAAACATATTTGTCCATTTTCTGATTTTTTTTTCTGAGCTCACTGTTATAAATTCACATCCAAGTACTCTGAAGTTTTGATAGATTACCGTTCATTGAAATATGCGGATATTGAGTAAAAACTTGCATATTCAATGTTATTCCCTGTTTTTGGAGCAAAAATTCAGAGTGTGCTTGGGCAACAAACTAAGAGCATTACTTGCAACGCCAGGAAAAAAGAAATGTGTAAAGAAACAGACGGAAGAAAAAATTGGAAAGGTAATCAAGAAACATGTGAAACAGATAGAAGGAGATGGGGAAAGAGAAGAGGAATGAAAGACTGAGAAGCAGAAGAAACAAACATTGAGAAACAGAAAAAGAAAAAGGAATAAACAGATACATAACAAGGAAGAAAGAGATAGAAAAACAAAGGAAGAGAGAAACAGAGAAACAAAACAAGAAGCAGAGAAACTAAGGAAGAAACAGATAGAGAACATGGAAGAAATAGATAGAAAACCAAATGTATAAAGAGAGAAAGAAAGAAAAAGAAATAGAAATAGAACCACAGAGAAAGAAATAGATAGGAAACAAAGAAAGAACCATGGAGACACAAAGGAAAGAAAGATAGAGCAACAAAAAAAGAAAAAGAAATAATGGAAGGAAACAGACAAACAAAGGAAGAAAGAGATGGAGAAACAAATGAAGACAGAAAAGATCCTGAGGGGGTAATAAAGAAAGAAAGATTCACAATAACAATAGAAGAAAGAAATATCTAGAGTCCAAAACTGAAGACAAAACGAAAGAAGTAAGGAACAAGAGAAAATGAAGAAGAAAGAATGAACTGCTTCTTTCTCTTCTCTCTTTCCCTCTCTCTCTCTCTCTCTCTCTCTCTCTCTCTCTCTCTCTCTCTCTCTCTCTCTCTTCAGAAAAATACAAAGAAAAAGGAACAGAGAAACAGAGGAAGAGAATCGAGAGTAATAGAGACCAGGGAAACAGAGGTCATCTTAAAATGTTTCGTCCAGTAGCGCCAATTTGAAGTAAATTATGGTAGTTGCAAGATTGACGGATATTTTACACTATTGTAGGCTAATACAGCGTGTAACAAAAGTCCGGGAACACTTTTAAAAATTATTGTAGCCAAACCAGTAGCATTACAAAATAACAAAGTACATCATTTCAAAGAGTAAAGTTGTAAGTTTTTTCTCATTGCAGGTGTTACGTGTAGTTCCATATATCGTCGCTAGGTGGTGTCATAATCAAGATGGTGCTTTCTGGAGCTGAGAAGGTTTTCTGCGTGCTAGAATGTGACAAAACAAAGAGTGCAACGTATGTTGTTTTTTTTTTTACGAGGTTATGTAAAGGACCATGTATATGTCCCTCCTCTTCCACGTGATGTTGTGGAACTCAAAAGGAGAATTGAACAAGTAACAGCCACTGTCTCGGAAGACATGTTGGGCTGTGTGTGGGAATAGCTTGATTATCGCGTCGACATTTGTCGGGTCACACATGGTTCCCACATAGAGTGTTTGTAAAGTGAGTGTTGATGAAAAAAACTTACAACTTTACTCTTTGAAATGATGTACTTTGTTACTTTGTAATGCTACTCGTTTGGCTACAATAATTTCTTTAAAATGTTCCCGGACTATTGTTACATTCATACCTCTCTTGAGGAATCTTGCCTCGTCCCCTCATCTTTCCCTTCAGACCACCCGAACGAAATTTTGTGGCAACTCTCTACCTTACACGTATGTTCTCTCATCTATTTCACGAAATAATCGCTCACACTCGTCTCCACAATTTAATAAATTATGCAAATAGGATATACAATTCGCATACAAATAGTATACATGAAAAGAGTTGGAATGAGTGGCTAACGGAAAGGACTTGTATTTTGGAGGTGATATGTTAACATCCAACAACCGCCCATAAAGACAGGTCTTTCCTTGTATCTCCTCACTCACTCCGGGAGAATGCTCGGGTGGTACATTTATCGATGATCCTGTACGCTTCCTCCAACTCCCTTGTCCCTTTCCTTCCATTTTTCTTGCATCACCACGTCACCATTAACCTGATTGTGGAAATGGGCTACGTTCATTAAATTAAACAAGTGACATTTGCATTTTGCCGGAAACTTAATATTTCTGGAACTTGCTCTACGTGTAAGTAGTTATTATAATGAAAATATAACAGGCTTGTTAGTAATATTGTCATAATAAAATTGTTAGTTCGTTATAATCACAACTCTTGAAATGATAAATTTTCTAAGTATTTGAATTGCTCTTTAACATCCTTCCTTATCACCTTTTTGTTGGGACGTTGAAAGTGATTGATAATTAGGTGAAAGTAATGAAGGGACATTCGCACCATGTCCGGAACTTGAAAATTGTCCCTTCGATATCCAGAACATGAGTCGCTTTCTCAATGCACTTAGCCACCGAGGAAGCTGACAAATTTTATGAAAAATACCAAAATTACAGGAAATTTTGAAGATCTCCAAACTTTATTGCATTAAACTGAAGCCCTTTTGAAGGATGAAAATATTTTTCCTATCTTGGGAGTAATAAGTCGATTTCTCTTGTCTAAAATTCTATGGCGCAAACAATTCTTTAAGGGCCAAGGGCTACCAGGAGGCTTTTCCTTGCGTTTCGTGCTGTGGTCATCGCATCGAATTTCTTCTCCGCTATTTTCTGAATTTCGAATCTGCTACTATCTCTTCAAAACTTTTAAAGTTAATCTTTGTAATAACACAGCTAATGTTAACCTAACGTTCATTTCATCTTCATTTCATTACACGCAAAGTGTACAACTTGGCATCATGAATTTATTTTTTATTATTCCCTCCTTGCTTTTATTCATTCAATGAGTCTTAGTGCTGGAAATAATAGTTGTGATTTTATCCATTGCCCTCATATGAAGGGAAAATATATGTGTGATTAAGACGACCCCCTGCAAATTAGAATCATTTATTTCAAGTTTCTAAAAAGCGGAAAGATTGTTATTTTTGTTACTAATAACACAAATATAGTTTAGTTGGTTGATATTCGAACAAAATAACCAAACAAACTGAATTACATTGAATAATTTGAAGGAACTACATTATGTTTCATATTCTGCCGTTTAAAGCAAAGAATAAATGATTCCATATTTTGCAAAATTCCAAAAACTACACTTTTCTGTGAGATGTCACGCAACATACAATTTATAACCTAAATTTCCCTCTAACTTTCAAAGCTTTGTCTTGAACACGGTGTGTAAAAGTTAATAACAACATAAGAGTAACTATAAAAAAAATAATGAAGAAAAGTTGAGCTGCATATTCATTCATCTGGTGGATAGAGTAGAAAAAGTCTCTCATAGTATATAATAATAATAATAATAAATTTGGAATAAATTAGTTTAAATTTATTTGTTTGTAATAGTTTTTATTGTATAATAACAATCACAGCAATACTTATGATTATTTCTTGTACTATTCAAGTTGTATGAGAGGCTTGATCCTCCTTCCCTTGGCGAAGCCCTTGGTTGTGGCAACACTGGACTAGAGTTCCCACACGGGTTTGCTTCACTGCGATCTGCGAATACACAAATACTACATTTTTCAACATCTTTTAAAATATCTTTTGAAGTGGTAATTGACTGGTACTGAAATCATCCCTTACACACTCCATACTTCTTTAGATGATACAGATGTTTATATCACACAAAAATGCACAATATTCAATCACAGTGCCTACAGTACATTCCACCCCCAGCCGAAGCAATGAAACTCCCCCTCGTTCCGAAAACTTGGGAGCTGTTGACCTTTGACACAGATGCGAAGGAAATTTGCATGATGACATCAATGTCAAAGATTTCTGTCTAAATGGAGGCCGCAACAGGGGCAATGAAGGTACAGATAAAGGCTCTTTCCGAAAGGTACAAAGTACAGACTTGAAGTATGGTCTTGACGTCACCTAGTACAGTTCGAAAGCGCCAAGAACAGAAGCACGCAGGTGCACAGCTCGCAGTACAGATGGCAGCTGGCTAGGCCATGTGATTTTCGCACTCGTTGTTCATTTGTTTAAAATCACGGAGGTAGAAACCAGCAACACAGGTTAAATATATATGTTATGGCCAGCAAGTTGTTGGTAAAAGTTCTTCGAATGCGTGGAAATGTACGAACATTTGAAAATGCTATGTGATTTCTATGGTGAAAAACAAGTGTTTAAAACGCGGGGAAAACAACGAGCAGTGGCGTAGCTTATAGTACGCCCGTAGGCCCGGCGTTCCTAGATTTAAAATTTCAAAAATGCTTAAATGCTATGAATATAAAATAAAACGTGACTAATTCCATATATGTTTGACCTTCATGGCATTATAATAGCTATTTTTTGCGATCCGCTTGCAACTCTCCACTCTCAACACTCGTTCTAGCATCTCTTTTCAATGCCTTTCCCGGCCGGACACCGAAGGTTCGGCGTAAAGGACTCTATATTCCTTGCTGACTTTCTGGAAGGAAAGCTTCGATTTCTACAGCACGCGCATAAATGCTCTCTCGTACGCCAGCGTACGGAGCAGAGAGGTCTACCGTGATTGGTTCATGTGACCATTCCTGCCTTCTGAAGCAGACGACTGCGGTACAATTCAGTGGCGGCCGGCAGCAACTATGATGGGTGGTGCCAACGTGATCAAGTAAATAGAAAAAAAAGCTCCGCAATGCCCCCCCGCCCCCTCCTTGAGGTTGCGCCACTAGCCAAGATGTTTGTCCTCGTTTGGTAACGTGGAAAACAACATGTGTTTAAGTAATAACGTACTAATCCGATTCATCTTCACTCACTAACCTATATTTATACACTACAGGACACTTCCCTAAAAATACAACAATTACAAGAGGAAAGGAAAAACAAATCCTATCACCTTCTCCTCCCCCATGCACACGTATTCTAACTGGATGTCGAAAATATCTTTGTTATGAAAAGAAATTGTCGAAATGCAAAAGGAAACTCAAAAAAAGTCTGGATGGCCCTCTTGGTGCATCTGTCTATTATCAAAAATGTTCATTTTACTTTGGAAAAATATTAGGTTCGTTTCTCCAAAAGTAGGCAGAAATTACTTCCCCAACTTGTCTTACAAACCAGTCGTATTTAGCGATTTTTTTCTGAAGGTGGCAACTGTGTCGTGTCTACACTGCGAAAGTTCCCTCGCCAGGCCAGGCTAAGACTGGTACGGTTTCTTATGGGCTAACCCCGCCCCCTGCCACTTTGTTCTCGGCTCATGGTGGAAATGTTCCTCGCTGAGACTTCTTCAAACCTCTACACGTGTGTCAACTTGGTTAGGTCCATGATTCCTATCGCTAGTCAGGTGGCTTGTGTTCGTGATTTTGGAGAAGCGAGTGTGTCGGTCCAGTTGATATGGTGCGCGGAAACAGTAACAAGCATCGATTTTCTTGGGTGGGGTTTATCAAGCACAATTCAGGAGAACGAATCAGTTGAAGAAAGTCTGTGTTTGCATGAACATTGGTGTAATGTGGTTGTGGTTTTCTAAGTGTTATTTACAGTAGCATCGATTGGTGCCAAATTGGTGGGGGGTGCAAGACAGTTTACTATTTCTTGGTAGACAAGGTTTATAATTAAGATGTCATAGTTTGGGGGCAAAAAGTGGCAAAAACTGAGGAAGGCAACTGCTCCCCACGCTCCCCCCTAATCGCTGCAGTGGTTATTTATCATGCATTAAGTTGGAATCAAGCAACAGCGGATGGGCAGTACTCTCGCCCAGTGTTCCAATATTGTAGATTTAAATTCGATTCGGAAATCGGCTGGTACTGATTTACGAAGTTCAAATTATTCAGGCATTGTGATTTTATAATGTCCAGTGAACGGGAAGCAAGGAATGCTGATGGAAAAACTTTTCAAAATTCATGGTAGGGCAAATATCTGTGGTAGTGGCGGCAATTAGAAGAACGTCGGGGCAGTTCCCCTCCTTCCTTTTGGCCACTTCTTGCACCCACACAATGGCTTCTTTAATGCTAAATGTTGTCTATCATGAAAAGTAAATTGTCCTTGCCCCTCAATTTTGGCACCAAATCGCCGATACTGATCTGCGGATTCTTTTAACAATGAAAATAAAAAATGTAGTGTTGTGTAAAGTATGCAAGGAAGCTAATGATTAACGATTATTAACTTTTTTCCATCATAAGGGGCCTTGTTTAATTTCATCTCGCTTTTCCAGCTGGAAACATGGATGACCGGACCACTTTGTTTTCATGCGAGAAGATATATGTGTGTTAATGCCACAAGTGTCACCGAACAAGTTCAGGTGAGCTGTTAAGGTGAAGAGCAGTGGTCGAAATGATGGGTCATGCGGGAGATGGTATCTCACCAGATAGGAAAGATTACGTAAAGCTACTCCAGGTGTCCCGTTGTTCCCAAGTTAAAATATAGGAGCATCCCAAGGTTCAAGGTTCAAGCAAACATCCCCCAGCAAACAGTTTCCACTTCGAGCACTGCTGAAGAGGTTATATTCATGATGTCGAAGCGAATATAACGGTTATATTAACTGAGGGTGTTTCGTGGTTTCACCGTACCCAAACCAAGTCATCATCCCTTCTTCCTTTCTATCTTCCTCTCATCTCTATGTTGTGCTTGCCCTTACGGGACACATAAGCAGTGGTGTGCGTCTACCCGTAAACAACGATAGTCTACATTCTACAAGTAGACTATTTTATACACGTAGATTACGTAATCTATGTAAACAACATGACGAAAGGTGATAACTTAGCAAAGGGAGCCGTGGAAGTAAAACAAAATTATATTGCGTATCAGCTGCTGATCTGTGAGGAGAACTTTTCATACTCTTTCTTCCAAATTCGAACAATTTCTCACTTAGGAAGAAACCAAATATAGGCAATATTCTAGTGTTTTATGGGAAAATACCACTCTTGGCTCACGACTGACATCTGTTGTTGTCTTTTGCATACTATTTATCTTCTTCGATAGTTGATATTAGAAGAGAAGATAAATTTGTTGTAAATAGGGTTCTTTTCATTTCGTTAGAATCCAATATAGTTGAAAATGTCACTTTCCTTTCATAAAACCCTTGAAAATTAATTTTAATACACTTGAAATTGTCTACGTAGTCTATGTAAACTACAACCCAATGTAATCTACGCGTAGAATACGTGTAGACAACGCATGTAGACGTAAACTTATAGTCTACGGCACATCACTGCACATAAGAATCAGCAGTATACACACACACACACACACACACTCACACACACACACACAAAGTGTCCGAAAATTCATGCAGCCCAGACTTTTAACGTACGTAACCTTTATACAAAAAGCGATAGAGACATTAAACTTGCACTCCGTATTGAATTTGTCTACATAATCGTTCATAAAAGTTACTAAGGTGTAAAAATGTTATTGTATGAAGTAAAAAGAAACGGATAAAATATAACTATGGAGTCGTAATAATTTTCGATGTGCATCGATGGTCTCTGTGGGTCGGTTATTTATTGAATTGAAAAAATAACGATAATTGTTATGCATTTCAGACGAATTATGGCATATTCATAAAAAAGTATGTTTTTTAAAAAAATAAGAAGTGGACTGGCAACATTGGTCGCGTCAGAGGGCAGTAGCAGGTGTGCCCGACATCTGGCTATGTTAGTCAATGTAAAATAAAGGATTTGAAATTGATCACACAAAAAGATAGGTTTACCTTGTTGTAACATATGCAAACTGAACGTTAATGTAGATAATCATTTTCTTGTTTAATGTTTTATACATATCCACAAAGATAAACTTGTGTGGGTTTGGAGGGGGCTTCAGGTATCTGAAATATTGGGTAGAATGTATCCATGCGTAATTGGAGATTGCATGTTTACCTTATGTCGTTAACTTGCTATTTCTAAAAACATAACACTGAACTTTTTTTCCTGCTAAAATACTGTAAGTGTTCACAGTAACTCTGGGTGTCCTTTGGGACTGGCCCTTCATCGATTCCATCTAATCATCATTCATCCTCATCGTTGAGACAATACAGAGAAGGGCGGCGTGGTAGGGAACATGAATGACAACCATGTAGGTCCATCGTTTAATCCAATGTTTCAATAACGTAACTGCACAAACTTCTGATGAAGGCATGTTTTATTGACGTCGTGTTACAATTATTGTCAAGCAGATTTGATAGTTAATTGTATATACTTTAGATTGCTGTTTGTAGATCCCGGTGTTTACATCTACAAGAAATACATAATGTAATTGTACCACAGTTTCAATACATTATTCTTCTGTGTGCATAAAGACAATATGTGTTAAAATATAGATTGAACGCTTGGAACAACGCCAACCACGCCCTGGACATGTAATGAGCCAATACCAGAATGTTCCTTGGTAGAATCTCCGGTTTCCATAATGGGATTGGCCTCTCTGCTCGTCTCTGAATGGATCTGGCCGATTTCCTTCGCAGGCATGCTGATTCCTTGGTCCATTCTTTTTTCGATATGAAGAGCAGATTCCAGTTGCCTTGAAGAACTGAACAAACCAACAGGTTCTTGTCTCAC
Organism: Lepisma saccharinum; assembly: GCF_977018435.1. Taxonomy (NCBI): domain Eukaryota; kingdom Metazoa; phylum Arthropoda; class Insecta; order Zygentoma; family Lepismatidae; genus Lepisma; species Lepisma saccharinum. The sequence continues at coordinate 22,890,008 of NC_139246.1, read as the reverse complement.
CAGCATCTTCATCTCGCTTTCAGAATAAATAGTGTCTGGTAATCTGTCTCCTGTGCTGCTGAGAATATCACGTAACACCTTTATGGACCCAGTCCCCTTGTCGTGAAGTAATGTATCTGGATCAAGATCTACATTGTTAATTTTGTCCAAATTTGGTCCTCTCGCCGAACTGCTGTCAGGTTCCTCAATTGCATATACCATTACAACACTTTGTGGTTGTTTTGGCCTGAAGTATACGTTTCCTGCAGGAAGTTCCAGACTTCTCTTTCGACGTCCACCAACGTGTGCGCTTGCCCCTACTCCAGTGTGCCCCACCCTTCCACTCGCACCGAGCGATCCTCCTCCGCCATGTCCTGATGCCTCTCCAGCAAGACCTGCACCACCATGTCCTGATGCTCCTCCAGCAAGACCTGCACCACCATGTCCTGATGCCCCTCCAGCAAGACCTCCACCACCATGCCCTGATCCACCGAGACCTCCACCAGCACGTCCTGATGCTCCTCCAGCAAGACCTCCACCATGTCCTGATGCTCCTCCGGCAAGACCTCCACCATGTCCTGATGCTCCTCCGGCAAGACCTCCTCCATGTCCTGATGCTCCTCCGGCAAGACCTCCTCCATGTCCTGAAACTCCTCCGGCAAGACCTCCACCATGTCCTGATGCTCCTCCGGCAAGACCTCCTCCATGTCCTGATGCTCCTCCGGCAAGACCTCCTCCATGTCCTGAAGCTCCTCCGGCAAGACCTCCACCATGTCCTGATGCTCCTCCGGCAAGACCTCCACCACGTCCTGCTGCTCCTCCGGCAAGACCTCCACCATGTCCCGAAGCTTCTCCGGCAAGACCTCCACCATGACCTGCTACTCCTCCGGCAAGACCTCCACCACCATGTCCTGATCCACCGAGACCTCCACCATGTCCTGATGCTCCTCCGGCAAGACCTCCTCCATGTCCCGAAGCTCCTCCGGCAAGACCTCCACCATGACCTGCTGCTCCTCCGGCAAGACCTCCACCACCATGTCCTGATCCACCGAGACCTCCACCATGTCCTGCTGCTCCACCTGCAATACCTCCTCCACCATGTCTTGATCCACCGAGACCTCCACCATGTCCTGATGCTCCTCCGGCAAGACCTCCACCATGTTCTGATGCTCCTCCGGCAAGACCTCCTCCATGTCCCGAAGCTCTTCCGGCAAGACCTCCACCATGTCCTGATGCTCCTCCGGCAAGACCTCCTCCATGTCCCGAAGCTCCTCCGGCAAGACCTCCACCATGACCTGCTCCTCCTCCGGCAAGACCTCCACCACCATGTCCTGATCCACCGAGACCTCCACCATGTCCTGCTGCTCCTCCGGCAAGACCTCCACCATGTCCTGATACGCTCCCTGCAAGACCTCCTCCTCTGAGTCCGCCTCCTAATCCTCCAGCTGAACCTCCGCCTAGGAGTCCACCACCTCCTGAATGTCCACCTCCTGAACCTCCGCCTAGGAGTCCACCACCTCCTGAATGTCCACTTCCCGAACCTGCGCCTAGAAGTCCACCAAGACCGCCTCCTGAATGTCCACCTCCTGAACCTCTGCCTAGGAGTCCACCACCTCCTGAATGTCCACTTCCCGAACCTGCGCCTAGAAGTCCACCAAGACCGCCTCCTGAATGTCCACCTCCTGAACCTCCGCCTAGGAGTCCACCACCTCCTGAATGTCCACTTCCCGAACCTGCGCCTAGAAGTCCACCAAGACCGCCTCCTGAATGTCCACCTCCTAAACCTCCGCCTAGGAGTCCACCACCTCCTGAACCTCCACCTAGGAGTCCACCAAGACCGCCTCCTGAATGTCCACCTCCTGAACCTCCGCTTAGGAGTCCACCAAGACCGCCTCCTGAATGTCCACCTCCTGAACCTCCGCTTAGGAGTCCACCGCCTCCAGAAAGTCCTCCTCCCGTGGCTCCACCTCGCATTCCTCCTCCTGTCATAACTCCTCCTCCCGTAGCTTCACTTCTCATTCCTCCTCCTGTCATAACTCCCCCACTTGTACCTCCATAACTTCCACCTCCTGTCCTAACAGCTTCATTTCCAACAGTTCCTCTGTTCGCTGTAACACGTCTAACGCCAACTATCTGGCGTCTCCTGAGGCAAACGGTCGCAGGTTTCACTGCATAATATCTGGTCGCAGTTCTTGTCGCAGTACTAGTCCTTGGACTCAGGTAGACTGTTTGTCTACTAGGACTTGGCCTCTGGTAGGCTATTTGTCTACTAGCCATCGGACTCTGGTAGGTTATTTGTCTAGTAGTCATTGGACTCTGGTAGGTTGTTACTTGTCTCTTGTTCTGAAAAGTACAAAGAGTGATATAAATTCAAATGGAGCAAGAATTGTAGCAAAACATGACACATTATCAACAATGCAGTAGATAAATATCAGAAACAAAGGATAGTTGTCTGTGCATAAAGAACTGAGAATTCGTGAACGAAATCCAAATGAGACAAGGTTAGAAGCATATTTACGCAAGCTAAACAAAGTAGACGATGAGAAACAAGAATATAATCGTTAATAAACGAAAACAAGATGTAAGAAGATGTTGAGGAGGATAAGTCGTTGGATGAATTTAGAAGAACATTCATAAAAAATGAATAGGATAAAGATTTAGTTAATTTCCCCGTGCTCATTTCATTGTGGCGTCTAGGCACCTAGGTGGTTGTGGAGATAGGGTCCGACACATTCATGATCCTGGCCTTCCGTGTAGGTGATGTGATCAGCACCAAGCTCCGGCCGTCATTTTCCCCAGTATCCATGTATTAGAGGATGCGCGAACTCTATAGTCGTTTTATGCAGGGACAAAGCTGGAAATTTCATTCCTTAAATCATGCAGCCCGAAAAATAAGGGTTCCAGAAACAGAGCTACGTGTACGCAGGGAAGAAAATATTACAATAGAATGAAGAAGACTTTAGGAAAGTGGGAATAAAAGCATGTAGAGAAACGTCCGGATGTATGAATACTAGAGAGAAGAAGCAGAGAGGAAAGCAAGTAGAAGAATGTAGATGAATATTCGTTTTGATTGAGAGTAAGAGAATGGATCATCGGTCAAGAAGACACGTACAACTCAGTTTAGTGAAAAAAGATTCGAATATGTGCTAACAATTTAGCAAGGAAGATATCAATATTTTCGTTTTCCTGAGTGAATGAATATCATATCATAACCAAACCTAATCCCACTCTTCTTCGATTACGCAAATAACGACAAAATGCCAATGAACCTCTTCAAAACAAAATGAAAAGAGAGTTGTTGTCATCCTCGAAGCGTATCACATATAAACTTGTCGGCAACCATTTTTTTTAATTACACAAAGATACTTCAGATATTGATAAACACGTTTGAAGGTTTAAGGACCAAGAATTTCCATAATTTGGGGACCACGCCATTTCTGTGCATGCAGCAGATTTTCTCTAATCATTGTAAATAGTGCTGAGAAGATTTCAAACGAAAATTATATAAAAATTTTAGAGTATAAAGTCATTAATGTTTCTTCTCAACATACAAGGTAGCATAATTATTGTAAACTAGACTTACAGCTACCAAAAAACACTACCAGTTATGTGCCCTAATCTTCATAAAATCTGATGAAACGCGGCAGGGATAGTAAGGGAGTCTTCTTCATCATTTGTGATAGCGCATTCCCAATATCTTACCGTAGTGTTCACTATGTTCCGATATCTTGGCTTATATCCACGATATGAATACACGGCATACGACACAAGCAAACCGTTCACTACGTGTGTGTCTGGATTAACATCGAGTCACATTGACATCGAGTTGATTGTGTGCGTGTGTGTATTCTGTTGATGAGACAAAACGCAATCACACGTTAAATAATCTGAATTCAGCAATATACGAACCGATGTCACGCGTTGGAACCACAGTGTGTTTTCGGAAGTGGCACAATGTCTTTTTACTCCTTACTTTACTCTCCAGGGAACTGCTATTCTGGTAGGATTGTAATCGAACACAAGCGCTCCTCCAGTATGTAAAAAGTTTTGGTTGCTAATGATAGGAAACGATTGGCGTCTAAATGTTTCACTGACATTACATCGTTGGTTCATCGTGAAGACGTCACAAATAGACTAAACCTGTATTGACAATTTTTCAATGTCCTAGGTTCAATTCACAGTAGATCATATCGGTTCTTACCATTTTCGAGATATTTTTACATTCGAAACTTCCAAAAAGAATTTTCTGACAAACTTATTTGTAAAAGCAGTCTCCAACAGAGAATAAAACCACTTTTCTACGTTAAACATTTTCGAAGTTATCAAAGAACATCCAACCTTTCAACCTTCGAACAGTGTCCTTATTTCTGTTCTATCACTTACCGTTTTCACGATATTTGCAATTTTGTAATCCCCCCCCTCCAAAAAAAAAACGTTCCTGGCGAGCTTCTTTGTAAGTCACTAACCAACGATAATCACTCTTTCAATTTCATGTTTTTGTAAATGTTCATTGGCATTGTGTTATTATATATATTACCAATAGTCTTAGAAGCGTGAGATTAGATTTAGTAATGCTGCAATATGGTGTAATAGATGGATCCCCCTCTACCAAATTGAGTTTTCTTCAAGTAAGGTTAAACCAAGGTTATTAGAATTACGAGCAATTAACACAGAATGAGCTTTTCAATTAATGAATCTACGTTTGAGCAGAGCATTACACACTTGTCGTATGTGAGATTTGAAGATTTGTTTCCACGATACGTCACGAGCAAGGAAAAAAACAATTGAAGCACTCCTCAGCTACCGACCGGGGTTGTGTTAAACATAGCTAGTGAGTTGCATTGGTGGTGGTGTGATTTTCCGAATTCGGCTAAAACAAATGATCGAAAACAAAAATAATGTTAAATTATAATAGATAGAGGCAAAGAAATTAGGCAAAATGTCGATTTCGTGAGTTGGTCCAGAGATCCCATTCACCACCTACTCATATTCTTTACAACAATTCGGCCGGACCCTGTGGCCGAATGGTTAGCACATCGCGCTGCGACGCTAAGGGTCCCGGGTTCGAATCCCGCTCGGGTTTGGTTGTTTGTGCATGTCCATTCATCAATTTCATCATTTCGTCACTCATCCCCATCTTCGCAAAGTAGCCAAGAGGCACAAAACGCGAAGTTAAACAAACTAAATCAATCAATCTCTACAACAATTCCAAGAAGTTTTAATTGTGAATTGTGCTGATCTTAGACCCTTACTGAAGTGCTTCCTTGCTGCCGAATTGCACTATAATGTTCCGTTGATGGTTCTAATATGAAAAATCAACTTACTAGTATTAACAGAAAATTTAACTTACTCTTGTCGTGTAATATGTTCCATAGTTTCCGTCGTTTGTTCCTGGAATATATCAAATAACTGTATTAATTATATACATGTAAACAATTTTCTGTCAAATTTTGACTTCTGATAATGTGATTCTGTTACGGTTCCATTGTATCCTTTTAATATATTTTGACACTTTAAATATTCGTTTGTATATAATGAGGACAGAGGAGATCTTGAAATGGGAAAGCAGGTGCCACTTCCGAATGTCATTGCCCGGACTCCCTTATAATGACACTCTCCATGTATATGTGAGTACGTATATTTTTCAATGCATGTTCATATATTCCATCTTATAATCTTCAATTGTTAATGCATGATTAGATAATTTATCGCATCACCGCCTAAAAGATAGCAGAGCGACAACCCATTCCCTGAGAAGGATTTAGATTCGAATCCCAACCTGCTGCGGGGAATATTATTATTATTATTATTATTATTATCAGTGTCATTTCATTATCATTGATCAAAATTCGTCAAAATGTACTTAATGGAAGTAGGAAAGTAACATCAAATATGACAAAATCAAACACCAGAGTAGTCACATTGCAGAAATACGTTTTCACACTCACCTCCATTATTTCCAGTCTGATAGGTCTCATACGTCTGGTAATATTCTGTCCCTCCGTTGGTTACTCTAGTGTTAGTTGTTCCAGATGTATCATAGTCCTCCACTTGTCCAGTATCCTCTTCCAGCATAACTGGACATTCCACATATTGTTGATTCTGTACATAAGTAACTGGCTGCTCTACATAGTACACAGGTGCTTGCTGCACTACAGGTTCCTGGTAGTATCGTACTACTTGCTGCTGTGGTTGGTAGTATTGCTGTTGTGGCTGGTAGTATCGTACTTGCCGCTGCGGTTGGTAGTAGTTGTAGTTGTACGTCTGCGCCGGTCTTGAGTAGTACCTGGGTTGCGAGTATCTTCGTTGTGGGTAGGAGTACGAGTACCTAGGCTGTGAGTATCTGTAGTTGTTGTACGAGTATGTCCTCTTTGCCTGTAAATGAAGGGAAGTATGATTAGTGGTTTTAGTGGAATACTTACTTCCTGGACAAGCTTCGCGCTATCAAGCCCATCACCGGTGCTTGGCGTTCCTCGTCCCGTCCCTCACGCCGAGAAGAAGTCATCTTAACGCGGCTCCGAATCGGACATAGCCGTCTCACACATTGTTATTTGCTGCAAGGACTGTACCCTCCGTTGTGCCATAGCTGTGACGTCCTCTTAAGTGTATGACACAATCTTCATAATTATATTTATGTTATAGTTATATCCATGTAATATGTGAGCATGGCATTTAATTTCATTTATATTCATATTTACATTATTCATGTTGTTTCAATGCCTCTGTAATTGGAGGTATCTTATCTCTGCAGATGGCAAATAAATAAATAAATTCAGAAGGCTTTTGCAACAGCTGGATGTCCGTGCCTATACTGTAGGTTTCGATTCGTAACTGGGGACGAGTCAAGTACATACAACCACACTTTTATCTTTGCAAACAAATGATAATCGCTCGCGAACCACGTTATCCACTCGTTCGACAAGGTCATCCATCACAACAGACGGTCTTCCTTGTCAACCTTCATCATTCACATAAGTTCGTCCAGAATATATATAAGCATGAAAGAGCATTAAAAAATATTATTAGAATAATTAAATCAAGAACAGTTAGGTGGGCAGGCTATTTGGCACGAATGGGAGATGAAAGAAGAGTTTACATATTGTTGGGAAACTTGATGGTAAGAGACCTGTAGGAAGGCCAAGATGAAGATGGAGGAATAACATTGAGATGGACCTAAAGAAAATCTGTAAGCGTGGGAAAGATTGGATTGATCTTGCTACAGCGCCTAGAATAACGTAGTGTGGAAAACGGCATGGTTCTGCGCTCTCTGGCTGGTTCCACTCGAAAATGACCCGCTAGAGGCGCTGGTGTTGACCTCGGTGCTTGGTGTTCGTCTGCTTATAATGGAAGTAAATGGAGTTTTCGCTGCAACGTCTGATTCTTTTACATGAAGCATTTCTATGAATGTGATAATTGCTATGATATTTGGTACAGTGGTCGCGAAGATATTAACGAACATTCTAGACAGTCGACCACGTCCTGTTATCGTCATACTTTCGTTAATAATACGGGAGAAAAAATACGCGTGGAATGCTCTTGGCCACTAAATTTTTGTGTATGAATTAGGTTCATTAATATTATCATCATCATCATCATTTCTTTTAAAGATATACACACTGAAGCATTTGTATTTTTGATATTTACTGTCTCTTTTCTTCAGCTTTAAACTAATCGCGGCGATGATGATAATGATGATTGCATGAAACGACAAGGGGAACCCCACAAAACTTTCTTAGTGCCATCGACATGAGTGTAAGGCAACTTTCAAACCAATGGGACAAGCGACACGGGATGTTCACACTGTCACACTAGGGACACACACTTCCAGACTGTAAAATAGCATTCATTGCACATGAGGGTTCAAACAGCAAACGACACGTTCATATGGCGTATTCGCGTGCTACTTGTTACTTCGGTCGGCAAGCTCCTTAAAGGAAGGGTGCTGAGACCGAAGCGACGCGCTACAGGGGGAGTTCCCAACTAAGTGACAAGCGACATGGTGCCTTCAGTCTATTAGCAAGCGTTGCTTGCGAACAACAGATAGGCGACACGATAAACCGCACATTACAACAACAGATCTAGGCGACACGATAAGCCACACGTGTCGCTTTGTCGCTTCTGCGTCGCTCAAACTGGGCCATTTCCTCAATAGCTTGCAACATGTTACCGTGGTTTGTTGTTCGCGCATACGCGATGCAATGTGTGTCTTGCTTTAGTGAGATTGCGCACCAAAGCGACAAGTGGCACGCGATACTTGTCGCTTGAGGATTTCACCGACCGAACGCTGGCCTGTGCTTCCCGTCATGCCGCTACGATGTGAAATATTGCTCTTGATTGGCTCCTTTCCAAGCAACATGTGTCACTTTGGTATGAAAGTTGCTTTGGACCGAATGCCCCTTGTCGCTTTGGTGTGAAATCCTCGTATCGTTTGTCGCGTATCGCTTTGGTGTAAAATCTCCTTGAGGAAACGGTGCAGTCAAAGCTTTTGTCCCTACGGTTCGAAAGGCTGCATTGATTTCCGACTGCTCGCTTTCAAGCGACATTTGTGGTTTGTCGCCTCGGTATGAAATATCTCTCAGGATACTATTTATATTCTAATAACATAGAAAAATAAACTCTAATACACAGTCCAAGACCTGACGTCCGGAATCACATTGCGATGTTTCTTCTCGTGTTACGCACGCATGCTATTTATTTATTAATTTTATTTTACTTTTCTTTCCAAATTAATGCCATTTCGTGACTGCGAATCACTCCACAAATATAACTGTTTCCATCAAATCACTTACCGCCTTTCTAGAGAAGCAAATCTACACAATATATTCCAAAAACTAACTAAGCCGCATTACTTTCATAACAAAATTAGCACCTGGGTCGATCGCACTGCCATCTACTTGTCATCGTCTCGGGGAACCAGTTTCTTGGGTCGTTTTCCACACTACGTTATTCAAGGCGCTGTAATCTTGCCTAGGATGGGGACAGATGGAAGGATTGTGTTACTGCAGCCATAGAAGGATAGAGAGTAAGTTATTCTTTATCAAGAGAAAAGAGGGGGAGAGCGAGAGACAGAAATAGATAGATAGAGAAAGAGGGAGATAGATACAGACCGTTAATTTATCACTTATTCTATATTCTCGCTTACCCTCTGTAATATACCTGGAGTTGCAATTTGTATTATTTCTGGTCCTGAAACAAAAAAATGACAGTTTATTAAATTATATGTACAAAAGAAATGTAATCGTGTCTTTTAAATATTATTTGTATGCCAGTTGGGGAATATGCAGAGCCTTCCTCACCCCGACAACCCCATGTAGATTTATGGGGCTCGGTGGAGAGATTGTTAGTATAGCTCCTTACGACGAAAGGGGTACAGGACGTATTTTTGGTATTTTGCGTCGCTTTTCTGCCACTCTTCGGGCCAATCACGGCGATGGGGATGAACAGTGGTGAGATGAAATTTGGGAATAGTCACCTACAAAGAAGTACCCATGCTCGGGGCGGAACTCGAACCTGGAACCTTCAATGACGAGATCGTGAAGTGATCGCTCAATGCGTTCCGCCACCGAAGCATGTATTAAAGTGTTATGATAAGTAAGACAGAAGTGAATAAATCGGAAATTTAAGATGTACAAAAGTGAATTAAATACTCGCGATATCACCACCGAAATTTCAGGGTTCCAGTCTTGTGTTCCTTTCTGTGTATTGCATCATCAGTTTCATCTCATCATCATTCATCATCTGCTGGGTCTCCCCGATGGCGTAGTGGTAACGTCGCTGACCTGTAATCAACGGGCACCGCGTTCGATACCAGGTGAAGGCAGGGCCAGTCTCGATTAGTCCTTCTGTACATAAAGTGGACTTTAAAACAAATCAATCATCTGCCTATAAAATCAGAAAATAAAATACACCAATACTTGCAGCTGTAAAGTGCACAACTTTACTTTTTGTGTCGAAATTTGGCAAAACTGAAATACACAGAAAAAAGTTTGTTTCGAATAACAAAATAATAGTTTCTGATGACCATACATTTCTTTAAATAGGCGACAAACGCATGACTGTTCACTAGTAGTAATTTATATTTAAAAAATCACTTGATACCATGAGAAGTGCTTTGTAAACGTACTTTATCATGTTATCAAATTTACTCACCCTTGATAGGTTCTCCATTGCTAGCTGCTTCAATCTGAAACAAGAAAACTAGCTTACCAAAAGTTTACAATTACGAGGGTTGTTCAATTAGTAAGATAATAAGATCTGCCATGTGAAAGACAAGACTTGCAGCCCCTCATTTTTTTATACGCCCATTGTATTAAGAAGAATGTCCTTCTCGGTGAAGGCCCATTGTGCGTATAGTTGCACAGATCGCACTTTAGAGCCTAGGTCCCGATTATCCCGTCTGAGAGTAATCTTTAAACAAACTTTAGCAATTGTTAAAAATCTGCAAAGAAGTGACACGTAGAGAGATAGAGCAGGCACGTATATTCTAGGCTACCTAGGCTATCGCCGAAGCCCAGATTAAATACAGGAAATAATCGACTAAAGTCGTTTTCACGTTCAGAAGACACAACGGCGCTTATGGAGAAACCGCACAGTGTTGCCAATACAGCGCTAGCTCATGTCGCCGGGAAATGATGAGCTTCCTTCACAATGTAGGTGTTACATATTTTATATATATAATGATAATTATATGTAATTATTAATATTAATATTATACTGTGAACATTACAGTTCATTAGCATGTCATTTTCCCATTAGATTTAATTTAATACACAGGCACATTTAATATTCATTCGCCTTTCTCTGTAATTATTTCATAGAATAACATTGAGATATGGTAATGTGTTACATATATATATATATATATATATATATATATATATATATATATATATATATATATATATGTGTGTGTGTGTGTGTGTGTGTGTGTGTGTGTGTAAATTCATTATTATCTATGAATTTATGTGTACGTTGGAAACTGAAAGGTGATCTTCATTTCAGTATTAATGTCGACAATAATGTAAACAAAAACAACGTGTATTTGCGACAGCACTAATGTTGCTCACAACAGCAGCATTGGAAATAATTCTCAATTATTAAATTAAAGTAATTGCAATTCTATTATAACAAACTGAATGAAGTTAATATTTTTACTGAATGGAAATAAAATAACAACTCGAAAACTTGGTGGTGATTAGCCGGAATGCTGCGGTGAGTCGGCTCAAGATGGCCAGACAACGTCCCCTTACTTCGCGCGTGGTTCGGGTTAAAATGAAACTCCAAATGCATGGAAGTAATATTTCTGGGAACCTTTGAGTGGTTATAAAAAATAATTTCATTATTTTCTCCACAACTTTGTCGCTGGAAGTTTTTACTTGGAATTACAGAACAAAAAATGGCCAGCGACGACATTTTCTACTGCACGAATATAAAAAATCTCCACATACTTTATTTAAATATTTTTTAATGCGAATATGCTTTAAAGTATTGATAAATTCTGAGCACCACCATCACCTATGACAATTAGAAAACAGTGTCAATTTTTTTCATAATGAATGCTTCAATCTTACGGCATGTTTCAACGTTAGCAATGAAAACAATGTAAAAATTTTGTTTTGACAGAAAATTTGAGTTTTTAATTTATCTAAAAATATGTAAACAAGTTACCACTTTTTTGTGCTCACCATCGTATTCTCTACAAAATTTCCTGGAAAATTGCAGGTACCGATTTTACGTAAGCTAAATTTGTAAATCGAGAAATTTCACAACAGCGCGCTCGTATTTCCCATAAGAAAAGCATTGTCCATAAGAACCCATTGTGTCTTCTGAACGCGAAAACGACTATAGCAAATGTGACTGATGCTTCACTCTCAAACAACGAGCGCGGGAGAAAACAATAGTATAAAACCCGCGACTCCTGTGCACCGTACTCCCGCGAGGAGGGGAGGGGGAGAGTGGACCATGCTTGCTTATGGCCCGAGCTGAATGGAAGAAGAAAAGGCTGCGCGGGGATTTTTCGTCCAAGGTTTGTTTTCCTTGTGCTCGCTCTATACATGGGGATGGACTCCTTTCCTTTAAAACTATCACCAGGCTTCAGCGGTTAAATTCTTCCACGACCAGCGCCTGGAGGCGGTCGGTGACGTATTTGTAGTATCTTTCAAACCCAAGCGTGGACAGGTAAGTCTTCACTTTACAACGGCGATAAAACCTTACAGCGATGCCAATTCGCTAACCAGCATGGGATTTTTCCCAGGTAAGGGAAATTTTGAAACCAAACTACTATTACAGGAACGGGAAAAGAGTGGCTGGCATGTGATAGGGAATTTGTCCTCTAGGCCAAAACAACACTATCCAATCGAACACATGCAGAACTCGCAGACCGCTGACCTTCAACCAACCACGATTTACGATGTTTTCAACCGCTCTGCTGCTTTGTTAATAACTGGCTGGGGTAGACTGACTGACCGGAGATGACAAAGGGCATTTTGCGAGCGGAAATGGCGTTGAAGGAAGTTTAAGAAAATTAGGTTTCTTACTGTGTGGATTTTCTTAAGTGTATTGAGTGAGTGAATTACGTATATATGTTTTCAATGATCTGTGCTGCGTCGTATAGTGAACGAAAATGAGTGACATAATTAACGAACTATTGACGAAACAATTTACTCGGCTTTTGCATGAGGATAAACTTCAAATCGTGAAGTTATGTAGGCCTCTGGCATCGCAAAGAAGAGAAGAATGGATTTAATTTGTTATTTTGCGTTGCTTTTCTGCCACTTTAGCTAATCGCAATGATGAGGATATGACCATGTCCATGCCTGGATTTGTACCCGGGTCCCCTGGCGTAGTAGTGCGCTGTGCTAATAACCATTTTACCACAGAGGTTTCCAAGAGAAGAATAGAGTTCCTGTCCAAATTAAATATTCAAGGTAAGAAGTTTATTATACGCGTATATTTTATTCTCGCACGTAGGCCTACATAAATATTTCACAATATGGGCCTCTATATTTTATAAATAAATATTTTAAATGTTTTCCTTATTTTTTTTATATTAATGAAACAGTGAAATTTTTATAATTATTAGTAAATTGTAATGTATGTATTTTAATAGCAATGTCGCATCACCTTAAAATTAAAGAAATTGAACGAAAACGAGTCTCTCATTTGAACATTATGATAAGAAGAGATAGACCAGGTTTTGAACCCAGCATACACCACTGAGGGAGAGAGAAAGAGAGAGAGAGAGAGAGAGAGAGATAGAGAGACTAAACGGATTCAAGTTTTAAAACTTTGCATGTAAAATGTGCAGGCAACTACCTCCCAGTCAACAACTGTGTCGGGAAACTCAACTTAACCCAAGATCGAATTCTGTTTTGAAGTCTCCCGTTACACAAACAGAGTACATACGAAAGCTGCAGCGGAAAGCTTCTCGTCCATTCTCGCGCTCCGAATCGCCCTGTATTGGGCATGAAATGCCGAAACTGCACGAAGGGAGCAGTTCTTCGAAGTTCTCGCATGGAACCCTCTTTTAAGCTCATTGTAGTGAGCGTACAGACCAGACAACGGAAATTTTCTTTTCGGCATGCGTCACTTCAGATCCAAGAAATGTAATATAAACTTAGTTCAGCGCTCTCATGTAAAGTAAATACTTCTCCTATAAGAAGAAATTAGAATGTAGAAATGCTCATGAATGTCGTCGCAGAGCAAGCTGTCCTTTTTCCCACAATTGACGCATGCGCAGCATGCACCGCATGCGTTCAGGAGGCGCATCTGCGCAATACATTCTTAAAATGTGAGCACACTTTTTCGATGACCTAACTAACCTATTCGCACTACCTCAAATGTAATTGTCTCATGAAAAACTACTCACACACCTATATCATTACTGTCTAAGAGTTGTACTTACTGGAATATATAATTCCGTCAAGAAGAAACATAAGCAGCTACCAAAGGCAACCCTCCACCACGTCGATCCTACCATGGTTGTAGTGTCTCAGAAAAGACTGATAATGCTACAATTGAGGACCAGGAAAGTTCTGTGCCTGTTTTTGTTCGTTTCATTAATTTCCTGCTCTTGCTGGAAGCATAAAGTGACCTTCATACCTGGTGCATTGGAATCAGTTTTTTTATTACAAAAAAAAAGCTTGATTCCAAGTAATGGTAAAAAAGTGCTTCGATTTAGTCGAAACAGATTTGTACATTTTCCTATTCATATCCAAGTGCTCTCAAGCTTCTGATGGATTGGCGTTTATAGAAATATGCGGGTATTGAGTAACAACTCATGGATATTCAACGTTGTTCCTTGTTTTTGGAGCAAATATTCAGAGCATGCTTGGGCTTGTGCAACGAACTAAGACCTTCACTTGCGACACCAGAAAAAATAAAGGAAAGCAAAAAACAGAGTGGGGAAGGAAGAAAACAGAAAGGCAATAAAGAAACATGTGATAAAGATAGGGAAACAGAGAAGGAAAAGGATTGAGAAGCAGATGAAGACAGAAAATTACGAAGGAAGAAAGTGATAGAGAAGCAAAATATGAAAGAAATATAGAAACAAAGCTGAAAGAGATAGAGAAACAAATGTACAAAGAGAGAAACAAAATAAAGAGACACAATAGCAGAAACACAAAGAAAGATAGATAAAGCAACAAAGGAAGAAAGATAAAAATACAGAGGAATTAAGAAGAAATAAAGGGAAAAGGAGAGAAACAAAGTAAGATAGAAGCATAAAAGAAAAAGACAGAGGAACAAAGGAAGTAAGAAATAGAGAAAAAAGGAAGGAAACAAAGATAGAAGCACAAAAGGAGAGACAGAAACAAAAGAAGAAGTTGGACGATATCGGGAGATAGAGATAGAAGTACAAAGGAAAAAATAGGTGGAGAAACAAAGGAAGAGACATATACACAAAAGAAGTAAGAAATAAACACAAAGGAAGAAAGACAGAACAACAAAGAAAAAAGAAGAAAAATAATGGAAGAAAGAAAAGATCTAGCGAAACAAAAGGAAAAAGAGGATCTAGAGAAATAAAAGCTCTAGACAAAACAGAAGAAGAAAGAACTACAGAAACAGACAATAGAAGAACAGATGAAGAGAAGCAAGAGTAAAGGAGAGAGATAAAATCTTAGCATCCATGTCCAGGGAATCAGGTGGCATCCGAAAATATTTCGAACTTCAAACAAATTTTTGGGGTTGCATGATTGACATAAATTTTAAACTAATATAGACTATACTGTAATATACCTTTCCTGAGGAATTCTTGGAGGACAGAAGTTGCCTTGCCTCCCACCCCTTGACACCATCCAAATGAAATTCTCTGGCAGGCCTCTGCCTTTCACATATGGGTGTTACTTTTTGCATGTTCTTTCATTTATTTCATATACTAATGGCTCAATCACATCTTCACAAGTTAACCCATGCGATACGATCCAACAACGGCCAGAACTGACACGTTTCTCCTTGATGTTCCTCGCTCACTCGAGGATAATGCTGGAATGGTATATTTAACGATGATCTTGTATGCTTATTCAAACCCCTTGTGCCTTTCCATTCATGGTTCTTTTGCATCACTGTCCAGATTTACCCGATTGTGGAAACAGGAGACGTTAAAGTTTTGACGAGTGAACAGTGAAATGGAGAGCACGCTTAAGGAACTGGCAGATATGGTGTTCTCAAGGGGTCCTGGGTTTGATACCCAGTGGAAGCACTTGCACAGTGGTTCGAATTACACTTTAAACTGTAGGCCCAGTCCCAATTAGCCTATCTGTGCACAAAGTGGACTTAAAAAACAATAATTCAATTCAGATGTGGTGTTTGTTTATGGACAAGCAAAGGAAAACAGCAAGGAAGCAGAAAGGATGTATTGGATCCATACGAGCTCACATCATGTTTCCAAGAGTTTTCCAACATATAAGGGAAACAATGAATTTGAAACCTCAATTTCACAAACAAGGAGTACAAAGATCTACAAGGACACCTGACTTTGAAGAAGCTGGACTTGATTGTGTAGCAGAACAACCTTCAATAAGCATTGAGACAGTAGTACCTGAAATGGATATGGCCCACGGTACTGTGTGGAAAGTGCTGTGGAAACAACAGCTCTGAATGTACATTCCTTGGGACCAGCTGACTTCGGACCTCGTGTCGTGCTTTGTGAATGGTTACGTCAGCGCTGCATGGTCGACCCCCTGTTTCAAGCTATGTGCCTCTCAGCCTCATTTTTCACACTGCCAATCTCACATTCATCAGCTAAAGTTCTGACTATCAACCTACTATACATTTTAAGTCGGACATCTTGACTTGCTGATAGAATGGTATGGTTCTGCACCATTCACTTATCCAGTCAAAACTCGATCATGAATGTGTTGTCTACTTGTCTGGTCATCAGTCTTGGCTTCATATTTTCTACACCGTTCACGCTGGTATTCATTTGTTCCAATGCATTCCATACCAGTCCAGTTGTTAGTTTGTATGTGGAGGCATTGTAGCCATCACTAGTCTCTACGAATACAGCAAGTTATTCTTAACTACCACCTCCATCTGTCCTCCGCCGTGGCTGTGCGATCTAAAGTGCTGTGCTTTGGGCTCCGACTGTGGGATGGCAAGGGTTAGAGTCTGTCTGGGTCCAGTTTCTAGGTTTTTCGACCTGTGTATAGGACTGGTGGCAACCCACCATCGTGAGGAAATTGGGGAGCTACAAGTGGGTAGCGTAACCCGGTCACGGATATCTCCTGTAACGGCTGGTGGTTCGACAGGCTGAGCACACGTCACCCCATTACTGGTTGAAGATCTTCACTCCTCTAGGTAGAATTGTGGGAGCGAGACTGGCAGTCAATAGATAGGCCAAGGCCCTTAAGGGCTGTCGAGCCATGGGATATTGCTGCCTCCATCTATGCTCGATGCCTTTGAATCCATCATATGAAACGGAAAGATAATAACTATGTACCAGCTACATCCTCGTACCACAAGACCAAGGACATATTTAAGGGGGTTCAGACCCCCCGAAAAACTTAATTACAATAATTAAATAATGAATATAATAAAATAATAAATATAAATAATAAAATAATAATGAAAAAAACTAAAATTAAATAATGAAAATATACTTGTTCTTTAATCGAGGGTTATTTGTTTCCGCCAAACTTATTGGAAGGCAAGGATTATATTGTAATCATATGACTTTGAATGACAGTAGCAAAAAAGATCTATGCAAGATTTATTACTACTTTCAACATAACATTCATAAAATATAACCAGGAACTTTACTTTTCGTCAACTGGATCTAACAAGCTCTTCTTTATATTTAATAAATATTCATTTATTTTACTATATTTACTTGTAAACACCCATTGTAAGTGGAGCAATAGCTCTGTTATGGGGAAGTATGTATAAATAAATATACTATTTGACATTAACTTCCTTGGAAGGTCAGTTTTTTTTGTACAAATTTTGCCAACCTTTATACGTAAGCTAGATAATGAATACATGTTGTTATATCACTATTCTTATACCATCCTTTTTATGTATTCATGCAATAAAAATATATTAATTTGAATATTTTAATTAACACTATTATAATTAATATATAATAATTATTTTTGTTTAAACATCATTATTATTATTTTGAGACACTTGGTTCGGAAACTCTCCCGAAACATATTTCTAGATATGTACCTGCACAAGACCATTCATTGCTCATGGAGATGAGATCCTTTCAGCACTTTGTGTTGATAGTGATCTGCCTGGCTTATCTCCATATGTTTCACCTTAGAAATTTCTTGCACCTTTCATTAACATGTCTCTATCTACCCTCCCAAAGGCAGAAAGGCCATCGGTTGAATACCAGCAGAGATTTTTAAGAGCTTCGTTCCCAGTAGTTTAATTTTACTGTATTTTATACAGATGGATCAAAGTCTGTTGAATCGTTTCGTTACACCTGGTGGACTCCCCGAAATCCTAATTACTTTTTATAACATGCCTGTTCCATTTACACAGCAGAACTGTATGTAATCCGAAAGCAACTGGACTTCCCTGGCATTCACGCTCTGAAGAAAGTCCTTGTTGCACTAACTTGATCAATGTGCTCCAAAGTCTGGAATCACTGACCTCCAGGCATGCTGTAGTGCAACATATTCCTCGATTGGTGGTGTACTTATATGCCAGAGCTTAAGTCCACTTTTATTGGGTTCCTAGTCACATGGCCATGCTGGGTAACAAAGCAGCAGGTGTTTTTGTCTGCCAGGAAAAAGTGGGACAAAGTAAAGAAAAACAAGCTACACACTTTCATTGCCACATGGCGTTCCTCATACTATCCCTCCCATCATTTTAAATCAGCTTCGAATTGGACACAATCGTACCAATGTTCATTTCCTGCAAGGGCTCGACTCTCCAATATGTCGTGTGCGTAATGTTATTTTAAAAGTTTGGCATATTCTTATCAAACTTGCGAATTTTCCTCAAAGTTTTATTCTTCCCAACTGTTTATCATTCATGTTGGAAGACGAAAGTGTATTTACAAAGGTTCTTAGACAAGAGCGGACCTCTTACCCTGTTTCTGAGGAAGTTTTTAGTCTGTTCTTACCTTTTTAATGCATTCTCTCTCCTGAACAGGTGCCTTTACAATCGTGCACTTCTAACCTTTCTCAAGATGTTCTTTACACTCTCTTTTTAACTTAAGGTAAAGCTTTTTAGGTAAGAGGATTTCTCCTTGTACAATTTGAAGGGTGCAAAATGGCCACATGTTCCGATGCACCCACAAATTTTCATTCACACTACAAACAATACGAGGGTCACTATTTATATTTTGAGCCTTGGCAACACTGATTGAAGTTAGGCGCGATTTGACGTTTGCACGGAATCGTCTGGCATTATTGACCATAACGTACTTCAAATGTTTTGTCAATAGCTTCATTTGTGTTGTTTATGTTGCCTTGGAGATTGCGCGACAACAATAAAATGGAATTAACTCATGAACATTTTCATGCGATGATTTTTTACGATTTTCGACGTGGATTATCAAGACAAGACTGCATCGATCAACTTACTTCCACATTTGACGATGAAGCCCCATCCTTTGCCACTGTGAAACGCTGGTATAACGAATTTAATCGTGGCCGCCATTCGCTCACCGACGAGATTCGCGAAGGTGGTCCAAAATCAGTTGTTGTTCAAGAAAACATTGATGCTGTGCAAAACCTAATACTGCAAGATCGTCATGTGACATACTGTGAGATTGAGGCAACCATAGGCATTAGTTCCACCAGCATATATAAAATATTACATGATCATTTAGCTGTGAGAAAGGTATGTTCTCATTGGATCCCACACAATTTGACAAAAACTCAAAAAGACGCTCGCGTGAATTGGTGCAAACAAATGCTCAATAAATACAATCGTGGTGCTTCAAAAGACGTATATAAGATTGTAACTGGTGACGAATCATGGATATATGCATATGAGCCAGAACGTAAACAGCAGTCGACTGTATGGGTGTTTCAAGATGAACCCAATCCAACAAAAGTTGTTCGCGCTCGAAGCACATCGAAACAAATGGTCGCCTGTTTTTTCAGGAAAACTGGTCATGTGGCAACTCTGCCTTTAGAGGAACGTAGAACGGTCAACTCTGAATGGTACACAACAATTTGTTTGCCAGAGGTCTTCGGTCAAATACGGAAAACAAACGCCATCGGATCATTCTTCATCAAGACAATGCCAGCTGTCACACATCTCGTCTAACAACCGACTTTATGAACAGTCAAAAAATCGAATTGATGGGTCATCCGCCGTACAGTCCTGATTTGGCACCCAATGAATTATTCTTGTTCCCGAATGTCAAGAATAAATTGCATGAACAACGATTTTCGTCGGCGGAAGGTGCCGTTGATGCGTTCAAAAACCATATTATGGAGGTATCTCAAGAAGATTGGAAAAACTGCTTTGACAAATGGTTCGAAACGAATGCAAAAGTGTATTGACCATAAAGGAGAATACTTCGAAAAACAATAAAGCAGTTTTCATGCCAAATTCCTGTTTTTTCATTGTTAGGCTCAAAATATAAATAGTTACCCTCGTAATTGGTTCCACGAGTTTTCACAATTCCAAAATTAAATATTTTTTTATGTGGGTCACACACATAGACTTTAGGATAAAAATCCTCCCCTAACATCCGAAGAATTTTCTTGGTACAGTAGATTAATGATATGAAATGTGAAAATATTGAGACAAACTCATCTGCTACATTCAAGTGTACATATAATAACAATAAATTAGTACCCAAATTATATGTTTATATTGTTATTACTGCTTCATTCCAATTTTATATCAGCCTTCTGACCACTCCAAACCGCCTCGCCAACAATCATAAATTTCTGGTGACATTCACGCACAAGGCATTAAGTTATAAAAGCTTAACTTTTTATTGATAAATTAGGGCAGATGAAAAAAAAATGTCAACTCATTTTAACTATTTTTATTGCGTTATTTTTGTTCATTTTTTAAATGTTCAAAAAATTAAATTATGCAAACATGAAAAAATTCTTGATGTACATACACAAGTCATTTACAAAAGGGTCAAATGCATCTTATACAAACAGTCACGTATTCACGCCATCGTACATTCTTGGAATGAAGCTCCTAACAAGAGCATCATTCCCACGGATCATTCTCTCAATAACTAATGACCTATCACATTGTATAACAATGTGCCCATCAACAAAGAATAGATGCAAATGCTTCGACTCTATTGTTAAATACAATCCTTTAAATAGTGTGCCGTGCTCTGAATACTGTGATGAAACTCAACTTACATCAGAAAATTTTAAACACGAAAAAATACTTTTGCTTCATAACATTTAGTTACTAATCGATAAATAAAGATGGCAAGCCAAGCTTGGGACATTTTTATGCTCTTTCAGATTACGATCTTTTTGTTTAAATGTTCAAAGATAATATGTATGGGGGAAAATGCTCTAATAAAGATACCTCCATATTCATTATTCTGAAGTAATGAGGTATTAAGATTAATTTGAAATATAAAATCGCAAGCTAATGCAGGTTGTATAACAATGTGGCCCATTCAGTAGCATAAAGTTATATCTTCACTGACATTTTATATACACAGCGTTGATTTCAAATGTGAACTTTAGCTTGATGGAAAGTACTTTTGGTGATATCTAATCATATGGAATTTACATCTAAATATGTTAAAAGTAAAAAGAAGCTGCCCTACAGAATTTTTTCAATCTTCCAACATGCTGAGAAGAAAGTCAAGCCAACCATAATTTTAAAGGAAAACTAACGTCAAAAATTTCAGTGAAAACATACATTCTACCTACAGTGGAAACAATTTGACGAGTAAGTTCCAAGCCGTTACAAACAAGATACTGCATGTTCCTCAAGCGTTAAGTAGCCATCTTTCTCCTAAATTTTATAATCTATTAATGCACACCAAATACTTAAATGCATCTTGCGAGAGCACATTTGCACCTTTCCTCAAACTGGGAATTATTTTACATTAAGAAAATTTGATGCAAATGGTTTTGAATGGATGAATTCTCATCCCAGCAAACACAAAAAAATAAAAAACAAACACTGTCAACTTCCATACACCCACATGCTAAACATTCCCCTCGAGTCACAGATTAGAAATTAACACTCTCGAAATGTGAATGAATTTACAAATAGACAGACTACACCATGTGAACCATAATACATAAAGCATTAATTCAGTATGAACATTCATAACATGTACATTGAGTTACTTAATAATCATTCTTTGCTACTCTAAAAATTGTACTATCACCCGAGCATACAAGCAAGAAGGGAAAAAAATGAAATAAATGAATATGCAACATGAAAATTAATACAGTGACGTAATATGTTATATATGACGTTGTGAAGATGAATCAGCTACACACTCTTCTGAAGACGAACACTGGACCACAGCAATTTCACTCATCATCCACACAACTCGAAAGGAAAAAAAGAACATCAGCATTCCATGTCTTCATCCACTCCTGCATAAGATCTTGGATTGGGTTCACGAGTATTCACAAGCCTGTAACACAAACAGAAATAGGCATTTATAAACAACATTAGTAACTAATGAACACAAAACATATTTATTAAGAGGCAGGAGCTGAGCTGAAACCGACAGTACCAGTGGTACTGGCATGGGAAAGTCCAAAATTAATTACTGAAGAAGCTTTTCAAACAATTTTATAATGGAGATTTTTACATATCTTTGAAAGTTGCCAAAGGAATAATTTTAACACATTGCTGATAGCACTAGTGTTACTCATGTCTTTGTTGCTACAAGTTAACCCAGAAAAATTTAAAAGTAAAGTGCTCCCCTGTGCTTTGCACCACGCTGTGAAGGCGTATAGGGATGGTGGAGTTAGGGCCCCACACTTTCTTGGTCACGGCCGAAGGTGGGGATGATGTGATCAGCACAACGCCCACGCCTTTACCCCTCAGAGTTTCCTCCAGGTACCCACTGGGTGGGCACCAGAGCCGCTTTAACAGGTGGGAAAAAATTCCAGTTGTCTCCTGCCAGAGATACAACCCACGTCTCTTGCATGGTAGGCAGATGCCTTAACGACAGAGGTTTTGACAAACTCTTTATTTTATGGAAGTCCTCAGAGATGCACCACATTAACCCACGAGGACCAAACTTTCAAGATAAATGGCAACTCTCGCTAGTAAATTCTAAAGTATAAAAGTAATGAAATAACTTACCTTGGCATTACCAGGGTGTTGAGATCCAGAGTAGAATAATTGTTGTTATCAACTGCATCCGTTTCTTGTGATGCTTGCTGGTCAAGCACCTTGTTGTCAGCACAGGCTGCACTTCCACCGATGATATCCGTTATATCATTCATCTGCTCGTCGAACTGGGTTGGCAGCACAGGTTTCAAGCGATCGTTGATAACACCTGCTGGTGGTTGCCACAGGACCAGTGCCATTGACGGCTTTTGCCTGCAAGCAGAAACAAGGTATATTCCTTGAGGTTTCCGAATGATGTATATTACTGTTTCTTGATAATACAAGTACTTAAAAAAATTATCAAAAAATTCAAATTAAGTTTCATAATTAAATATCTCGTATTACTTTCAGGATTTGCACGATGGAAAATTTTTAGGTCAGCAAGGGAAATCTACAAAACTCTGACTCCAGCAGGGGAAAACTCATCATTGCCCTCTAAGTTTGGAAAGAATCAAGAGAGGAAATGTTCGACATCTCCCACCAATGAAAAATCTCAAATTCTACACAGTATTTTTCCCCTGAAGTGATTGGTTTTGCATTTCTGGAATAAAAACTCCTATTTTCAAGAAGTTTCAGACACATTTGCACAGAAAGTGTTGAAGAATAGACATTTATATAACACGATAATTTACAATTTTCTGATAGCGACTTTTTTTGGATCAGGGTGAAAATTCTTTTCCCTGATCTAGGGCTAGATTTTTTTATATACACACCACTAATTATTTTTCCCCTACTGACTTACACCTGTTACAAGAAAAAGCTCCCACCACCAAACATGTATGGAAGCTATGAATAGAAACATTTTGATCTTCATGATATGACAAATTTACAATTATGGTCCTCAATTAACAACTGACTCTGGACTTGCATAACGTTAGATAAAAAAAATAATTCATCATTCATAGGGGCACGCATATTTCGTTTTTGACGAAAAAACGAAATTTGAAAAAACACATTGTAGTGTTAATTTTTAATGTTTTTGAAAGGTGTGAGATGCATTTTGTGACCATGTTTTGTCACGAAATAATGCGAAATGAACTGCAAAAAGCGAAATTAACTCTTAAACACGAAATTTAGGGTTTATTCACAGACGCGACACCTTCTAAGGTCTGAATTATCCTGAGAGTTATGCAATTCCCGGAAAATTTATTAATTCTGCTGTTAATATTGGAGAAACAAAAATTGACTCCTTTACACAGAAATAAACTTAATACTCGGATAACTACATAAATGGGCTATTAGAAGTGAAATGTTAATTCTGTGGAATAAGTGTAGTTTTTAAATCAAATTTAGGATTATATTCACAATTTTAAAACCAAAATGTCATTTTATATAGCATTTTTTTATGTGATTATTCACCACTATAACACAGATATTTTATTTTATTTACCGCTTTTGAACCCGAAATTGACTCAGTTTTTATACCGAAATTTTGCTTTTTTATTTACCAAAAATATGTGCCTCTAATCATTCCTTGTTAGTGCAATTTTTAAGCTCCAATAATATGAATAAAAGTATATGGAAAAACATTATTGACAAAATTTTTAATTGTACTGTAAACCTGATCATTTCGAATTTACAATTGACACAAACTTGGTACTCTGAAATGTTTACGACTGGGGGAAGGGAAACATGAATAATTGAAAGATAACTAATATGATAAAATTAGATACAAAAGGATTACTATATACGTTGGGGGACCTAAAAGAAACTGGAATTTTGTAATAAAAAATTGTGAATTTATTTTTAGTTCTTAGAAATGTAATATCTTTCCAAGTTCTGTCCATCTAAACATGTTTTCCACTTTTCGAAGCAATAATTAAACTCTTGCAAAGCGATGCCTTTTAATGCCTCTGTTGTTTTATCTTCATCTCTTCCACGTCCACAAAACAATTTCCTTTGAGAACTCACCGGAGCGAGATCGGGTGGTGAATATTGCAGGTGGATAAGCTGGATCATGCTGTTTTTGGTCAAAAATTGTTTCACACCCATGCCTTGTGCATCGACACATTGTCGTGGTGAAGCCACCCCTCCACACTTTGTCACAACTCAGGACATTTTCATCTCATCGCGTGAAGCAAAGTTTTCAGAACTTGAAGGTAAAACAAGTTAACAGTTTGGCCATTAGGAACAAATTCCGAGTGAACGATGCCTTTTGCATCAGAAAAAGTAGTCAGCATCGTCTTGACATGTCGCCCTGAGCGAGGTTGGTCTGCAAGTGACAATTCACCATTCCTGAAGCGGGAAAACCACTCATAAACTTGTATCTTCCCCAGAGCAGATTCCTTGTAAGCTGTTTCAAGCATTACAACTGTTTCCCCTGCTGTTTTCCCTAACAGAAAACAGGATATCAGAGCTGAAAGTTATTCAAACTATTCAGCCATCACAAAAATAGATGAACAAACAAGAGATGCTCAACAAAAGAATTTACTATGTGGCACCACAACTTCACACGACGACACCGGTCAGCAGACTGATGAAGAAAGGATCCCACAACAGGCATCTAGCAGCGGAAGCATGTACTGCAATGGCCCTGTCCACAGAGAAGGATTCCAGTTTCTTTTGGGTCCCCCCACGTACACACACCAAAGTTTGCTATATTGCACTAATCTGCTCTAAAATGAAGGCATGAAGGAGAGGGAGGGGGCTGCAAGCAAGATTTACCTGCTAAATCCATTCAGATACACTATTTTTTTTAAACATTAGAACGTTTACCTGTTCTTATGTTTGCAAAATCTACAATCTAGCAATACACTTACAGCTTTCCCAAAAGAGCATCTGGAATTACAGGGTCAGTCTTGAGGTACTTCATCTCGTCACACAGCACCAGACGTTTCATTCGGCGTTCATCGCTCTCCTGGGAGTCTATGATCTCTTGCACCAGTGCACTCACTCTTTCTGCACTGGAACCAGCAACCTGTAAGAAAAGACAAAAGAGATGAGGCTTCTGACAGATTTCAGCCTCAACAATAAAATGTATAAAGGCGATGAGCTAATTATTCCTGATTTCAGTTTGAATTCAATCCATCATAATTCTAAAAATATCAGATTTGAACAGAATCTGTTACTCTGAAACTCAGCTAACATCCATGCTTCAGAAATTAGTTTTGTCACATTTCTGTTGCTTCTTCCTTAATGTCCAATTTATGCACAGATAGGCTTCCAGGGGGTTTGCATGGACTTGAAGAGTTTTTATACTTGTTGCAAAGGTTTGAACAAAATAGACTCAATTATTAAATTTTAAAACATCTTGCACTAAATCTAGTACCTCGAAGTAACAGACCTTTTTTTTATTATTCACATTAGGGAGAGTTTATAATGCAAAACTACTTAACAAAAAAACACACTTCCAGATAACGCAGGAAGAGATCCTTCTCAAGACTTTGAAGGCACCGATGCATTTAGTAAGGACATACTTGTGAGAAAAAGTAATTTAATATCTCATTTGTAGAATAAAGTTTCAGACGTCTAGCCTGATATAATGAGACTTGAAAGTGAAATGCAGTTCCAGCCATCTAATCAAATTAATACTAGTTCATAATTAACTGTTATTAATAAATAAAAATAAAAAGTGTTGTATAATTTTAATGAAAAGACTACTTTATACAGCGAAACCTCGATTTTACGATTTTCAGGGGACCAAGTTGAAAAAACTCGAAATGCAGGAAAATGTAAAATTGAGGAAAATTTTGTAACATTTTGCTATTTTGGGAACATAAAGAGTGAATTATAATGCAGGAAAATGTAATTATTTTCCTGTAGTTTACGGTTATTACAAGCATAAGAAAACAGTTTTTTCTTTGTGATGTTTCAGGAGAACACACGCTCTGAAAGAAAAAACTGTTTTCTTATGCTTGTAATAACCGTAAACTACAGGAAAATAATTCTATGATGCAAGCAATGCGTACATACAAGAAAAACTATAGGAAAATGTAAGTTATGGGAATGTAAAATCAAGATTCCACTGCATAAATATGATGCATTTTAGGACATAATGTGGGTCCCCAGCAACAAAAGGTATTTAGAAAGGGGCCCAATGTACAGTAAAAGGATAAGAATTGTTAAACTACATACACATAAAATTTACTGTCATGGCAGATCATATCCCATTTCAAATTATGCATCCACCCCTGTCTCGCCTTTGTGTGTAAAAGTAAAGAGGCCATATTGACACAGAATCTGCATACATCTAACGTACCTTCTGTTGTTCAAGAAGATTCACTTCTTGGGCATTCTGATGAGATGTGTAATCCTTGCTGATGTGGAGCTGACTCAAATGGGCAGCCATCTTCTCCTCAGTGATGTGCTGTTTTGCAGCAGGTCTGTAACCAGAAAATAAATATGGGATAAATTTATGAACATTCAAATATACATACTTTTTCAGATTGTTTAATTTAAAGTTTAAGTAAAAAAAAAACTAATTTTAGTTGACCCTGATCGAGCATTACACTAGCAACTACACACGAAAAACCGCCTGCTGTGCATTCTCATGATGGCAATTAATAATAACCGATGGTGCAACGGTCATGAGGGTCAGGGACAACGTAACGACTGCCGGACTGATGGATGGACACACACACACAGAAACGTGCATCCTTGCATAAACCTGGTCAGTTTGTGGTGTGATCAAGCATTCAGAACTCAACCAGTTTGGACACCGAGGCAACAACAGCCAAAAAGAAACAAAAATTTGTCTAATATAAGACTCCAATGCATCTATAGTTAATGTCTGGCAGTAACAGTTTGGATATATATTCCGTAAAGTGTCGTGTGCATGTAAAAACTTAATAGAGAGTGATACTCTAGGTTCAGCTGATGTCAACAGACACTACAGGAAATTAAAAATAAGAAAATGAAAAGGTGTTGAATAATACATCACAATTCATCCTGGAAAGCAAAGATATTTTTTGTAGTCAAAATGGGCTTGTTTCACTATTTATACTGCTTTTGTATTTCTCATGTACTCATGAAGGTGAGGATGAATACGAATTGATTTGATTTGATTTAGTTTATTTTACTTCACGTTTTGTGCCTCTTGGCTAATTTGCGAAGATGGAGATGAGTGATGAAATGATGAAATTGATGAATGGACATTCACAAACAACCAAGCCGGACCGGGATTCGAACCCGGGACCCTTGGTGTCGCAGTGCGATGTGCTAACCACTCGGCCACAGGGTCGGGCGAATACAAATTGATGAGCAAAGAAAGATCAGATGTGTGTTTTGGCTATCGTTTAATAGTAGAACCTCTGGCTAACCCACTTATGTAAACCACTCATGATGGAGACTGTGTTATTTCAGGCATGACTTTTTCCACTTAAAAAATCCACTGCAAGGTGAAATATTCCTGTCATAACTCCTTACGGGGGGATATGGTTATGACACACTTATGATAAATAAAAAAATATCCAACCACAAATCATTTAATTCCCCAATTACTATTATCACAAATAGCTTTATAAGAAGGTATATGTACATTTAAGTGAAATTACACATAATCAGAAAAAGATTGAAGCATACTAGTCCACATATTCTATGCTAAAAAAGCTACAAACTTTATGAAATCAGAACCACATTCTGCTCATTTATTCACCATAAGCCAATACACACGGAGGAGGCAGTGAATTGATAGACAGCCATCTTGGAAGGGATTGGAAACCCTGCACTTAGTGCTTCCAAATACTTGGGCCTGTGCACAGAAACCAGTTGCAGACATCCACAACTCTGGAGCAATTGTTTTATTATCCAACAGGGATCTTACCATACTTTCAAGTGGCACCATCCAAACCGGTAAGCGATTGTTTTAGGATAGAAGCAATAAATCACACAATCCATGTTTTACAATAATACAAGGAGTTGTTTGTGCTTTTTTTTGGGTTCAGGT
Source organism: Lepisma saccharinum (assembly GCF_977018435.1). Taxonomy (NCBI): domain Eukaryota; kingdom Metazoa; phylum Arthropoda; class Insecta; order Zygentoma; family Lepismatidae; genus Lepisma; species Lepisma saccharinum. The sequence continues at coordinate 22,861,393 of NC_139246.1, read as the reverse complement.
ATCAAGCAAAGAATAAATCTGCTCTGCCAATTACTCTTGTCAATACAGAGGGACGGTTAATGTTAGGCATTTTATAGCTTGACCTGTGCACACCATCCGGCAACTATCTTGCCAATTTGCTATCCCCAATGTGCATATATACATGGCCTATATTAATGAATTTTCTTGAAAGTTAATTTTGCCATTGCTGGTTATTGAAAAATAAAAAAGCAGGTGCTGCTACTATGTCCTCTCCAGGTTCTTTTCTGGATTCTTATTTTCATTTGTGTTAATTGACCAGCAATGTCCCTGTATCTCAGTACCACAGGCTCAAAAAGTTCTAGGGAACCAAAACGAAATGCTGCCACAAGGATAAAAAAATATCACTGCATTACTTTCGATATATGGCCTAAATACCATATTTACACTCATGCATACGCACACTTTTTTCCAAAATTTTCCCCCAAAAAACTGTGGTGCGTATTATGTTACTGCATATAACATATATATCAACTGGTGAAAATACAAATTACCAGGTTGGATTTTTTTAGCAATTATATTTTTTTAAAAGAACACTATAAAGTGAAATGGCCACTTCTCATGATTTTCCCCTTTGTGACTGAACGTATTGCGATGCCGTTCTGGCAGAATATGAGCATGCACCTCCTGTCACATGGGATGTGTATCAGCGGTATTTGTTGGGCGATAAATAATAGAAAATAACCGAGAACTGCAAATCCATAAGGTAACTTTGATCTTGCTTCCTTCTTCTACAGACTAAACAAGGTGATTACAGCAATGAAAATTTAGGATTTTAAACACAGTGGAGGGAGGGGGGGGGATTAGTATGGGTTGGTGACTCACTGTACACACAAGACGATATACGAGGTGACTCATTGATTATGTATGATGTCATTCGCTGTTAATCCACATAGCAACAGCTTTATGACCTACAACTAAGAAAGCCATTTCTTGAACCTTAAATGTACTGCACATTATACAAGAGATATAATTGTTTGTTGCTTTCCCCATCAAAAACCCGGGTGCGCATGATGCACGTGTAAATACAGTATGTGCCCCTACAGTGGTTCCGGCCAAAGAATGAACTTGGAAATTCTATTTTTGTCTTTTCTGTCGAGAGCCAGGGAAGGTCACATGAACTGCTGAACCAATCGGCTTTGTCCAGTTGCCGTGGTGAGGGGAAATTCTTGTCGTACCCTGCATTGCCAAATTTTTTGTTTTGAGTCTTTTTCGAAACAGGTGGCACCCTCAACAAGGTCAAAGACGACGAAGATTAATGGTTGCCGCTGCGTAGCAAGCGAATGGGTCTTGAATTCCCTGCCTCTCCCTGAAATGCGATTCAAGGGGGCATGTTGACAGGAAGCGGTGTCGTGTAAGACTAAATAAAAATCAGGCATGTAGCAACTGGTAGGAACACCACTCTTATCCCCTTGAACTGGAGGCGGAAAGTCTGGGTTTCCTCAAGTCCATTCTTTGGCCGGGCAGATTTTAGCCGTGAATATAAAAAAAAAAAAAAAAAAAATTGTAAACGAAATTTGTTTATGTGTTAATATTCTGAACTCCACTTACACTTCTAATTTGATTATGTGGGACAGTATTTACACTTTGGATCATTGACTTTGATTTTCAAAACACTTCTAAAATTAGAGCACTAAAAAATCAGCCAATCATCGTCACTCACCACGCATGCCACCACACACACTATTGTTCCTTGGAACTCTCAGAGGAAGACAAGAGCATTCTTCTACACACACACTCTCAAACTCCATGGCAGGCACTCTGAAAATTGTCTCAAATTACACACAAATTGTAATAGTACACACACAATTTACTGTGCAGTATGCACCTCTCTTCGCATTTTAACTGTAATATGACTTCTTCCTGGAAGAAATAGGATCATGTCTCCTACTACTAAACGGCAAGTTTTTATGACGCTAATCTCCAATTTTGTTACACAGACTTCAACTTTTATGCAATGATTCTGAACATACTCGCACTTGAAAAGATCGTCATGTATATGTGTTAGAAGGTACCAAATGCACCTAAAATGTACAAATCATTTTTTTTTTAAAAAAAAAAGCTGAAAACATCGTATATCCAGAAGAACTAAATGTCCTTAACAAACATTGTAACAGAATTCTGGTTGTGTATAAATATCAAGACTGAAATTAGTCACATTTAAAGTAGTTTGTCTTAATAGTTAAATAAACAATTAGTACTATTTTTTCTTGTATGTACGCATTGCTTGCATGATAGAATTATTTTCCTGTAGTTTACGGTTATTACAAGCATAAGAAAACAGTTTTTAATTTGGACGTTTCAGGAGAACACACGCTCCTTTCATCAGACATTTATTTTCATTTTGACTAAAGATACAGTTATAACAATGGTTAGTAATTTTTAAACAAAAAGAATCTGTTATATAATGGATGTTGTCAATGTTACATTGTTGTAATATAGCAACTTAACTGTGAAAAAAGCAGTCTATTTTATTTTTATTTTAATTTTTTTTTTTTTTTTTAATTATGAATCCCAAATATCATCAGGTAATTCAAATTCATCATTGTTTTCACAAAGTCTCTTGATGTTTTCTGTTACATTAAATTTTAAAGATGGTGGCTTACTCCATTTGTGAAAAAGAAAACTCCACACTGGATCTATGTTACCATTTTCATTATTTAATTTATTCCAGTGTTCTTCTGCAATGAACGAGGCTTCCCAGACATTCAACTCTGTGTTTCCCGTTAATCTTTTTAAAACCCTTCTCTTTTTAATCAAATGCTTCTCTTCGATGATATGAGTTGACAAACCTGTTCTTGGGTTTAGATTTATAATGTCCAAATCATGTTCATGCCATCCTATTGCCATTTTCCTTGCTGTTTGTCCCACATAATCTTTTGAACATGAACAACTTATATTATATATTCCTGTGGTTTCCACATCTGGTAGCGAGTTTCTCATTTTGAATTCATTAAATGTACATTCCAAACTTCTTGGTGATTTAAAAACAATTTTGAAATTAAAACTTTTAAAAATTTTTGCAATTTTATGTGAGAATCCCTTGTGGAATGGAATGCACACAAATTTCTTTTCAACAGATTTTTCATCTTTGTCTCTTTTCCTTTAGTTTTCTTGCAACTTGTTTTTTGATTTGGTTTATTCTGTTAGTGTGAAAGCCATTTTCTTTTGCTATATTAAAGAGCCTTTCTTCTTCATTTTTGATATCCTCATTATTATTTAATGTAACAGAAAACATCAAGAGACTTTGTGAAAACAATGATGAATTTGAATTACCTGATGATATTTGGGATTCATAATTTAAAAAAAAAAATAATTCTAAAATAAAAATAAAATAGACTGCTTTTTTCACAGTTAAGTTGCTATATTACAACAATGTAACATTGACAACATCCATTATATAACAGATTCTTTTTGTTTAAAAATTACTAACCATTGTTATAACTGTATCTTTAGTCAAAATGAAAATAAATGTCTGATGAAAGGAGCGTGTGTTCTCCTGAAACGTCCAAAGAAAAAACTGTTTTCTTATGCTTGTAATAACCGTAAACTACAGGAAAATAATTAGTACTATTATGAAGTAAAGATGAAAGAGATCAGTCAGTACTTTACAAGTTTGATTGATTGATTGATTTGGTGTTTTAAGTCCACTTTTATGCACAGAAAGCCTAATCGGGACTGGACTTGCAGTTTAAAGTGGGATCCGAACCACAATGTGCATTCACCGGGAACCCTTGATTACAAGGTGACGATGCTACCACTGCGCCATTGGGAAGGCCCTAGAACTTTACAAGTATCTGCCAAAAGAACCACTATTTTACAATGATCTTACCATTAAATATTCAGGTAAATAACAAGTTTTAATGCAAAAATTTCCCAATATATTATAGGTTATATGACTACGTGGTATATGTCACTCAGGATCTCAAATTTGATCAGTACAGTACCAATCAGTACTCTATAGGTATATGCGTAAGGTTACTAAAATTGACAATGATTTTACCAATTAAATATTCATGCAAATAACCTGAGTTTTAGTGTAAAAATCTGCCAATATGTTATAAGTTCTATGACATAGGTATATGTTACTCAGGATCTTAAATTTGATCCGTACAGCATATATTACAGGTAAGGTATGTATACTTTCCATATCCACTAGATATTGTATGAAACGAAGTGACTGTGCATTCCACGCAACAAAAGTATTTGTGCCCAAACACATCCTTTTCCATGCACACATTTCAATCCAATGCACTATATACAATTCATCAACAAGAACTGATAGATGATACACATTCATACATTCAGAACTTACACTTAAGTGGGTGATAGGAGGAAGGTTTCAAAATTGCACTTATCGAGATTATGGTACCATATCAATTTTCCATATTGTAGTAGCTCTTAGTATAGAATAATAACATTTTCTTGTGCATTTTTGCACACACACTTGTGTGCAATCCAAGTCGCAAACAATGACTATATTGAAGTGTAGGGCATTCATCAAATTAATGTTCAAGATACCACTTGCCAGGATATAAGCCCATTTGTCACTTTCACACCAGTCTTGCGTACATTTCCAGAGCTCAACGAACTCAGGAAATTTTAGGATATCGCTTGGGCTACAACCGAGTTAAAAAAAACAATTGAAGATGCATTAAGTAGGGAAGAACAATTACATGATTTGGAGATGAAATTTTTGTAATGGAAAGGGCACTGGTCTGGTACTTGATTCAAGAGAAATAGTTCAGTGCACACTAGATAGTTTTCCTGATGCATGCTCTACACCATACTTGGTCATTTTCAAAACTGTCTAGATTGCATTTTCACAGATATGTTGGGGTGTCATTCAGGCATGTTGCAAGTTGCTCTTTGTAGAGGCAATGTTCAGTGCAAAACAATCTCAAACTCAGTGCTACTTGGGAATTTTTATCGATAACACTGTATTTAGAAAAAATGTAAAAGATGAAATCACATTCCACAATTACAATTTATGTAGTCAATACACGGAAAGCATTGTGATGCCGGATTGAAGCTGCCTTCTGCTTCCGTACTGTGTGTCTGTGCTGCAGATTATAGTGTGTGACATTCGAGCTGACGCTTGGCAGGAAAAGTGGCAACTGTACTGTAAGGCAGATATCAAGTTTCAGACAATTTCAATGGCACAAGAAAGCAACGGGGCAAAAAAACGTAATGGCATGTTTGCAGATTTAGACATGGGCCTAGGCTAATCAAGACTGGACCAAAAAAAGCTTAAAATGTGATCTGAACCACTATGCGCCTCCACCAGGTATCAAACAAGGGACCCCTTGATTACAAGGCGACAACATTAGCACTGCTCTGGTGGCAGACACATGGAGCATGCTTTGCATTAAGGGAAGTACTGCTAGGTTTCAGACTTTGTGGTACACCTGCAGTACTTTTGACCTATACCAGAGTTTATACCTTGAAGCATTGGTCTGTTATTGGATTCGATCAAAACTGGCTGACATGTTTTCAATTCCAATATATTAAATTCAGACTCTGCATATCACAGCTTACAGTTAGTTCGATGCATACCTGGTTTTGATCGATGTGTCACTTTGGAAAAAAATCTGTGACACCCGATGCATAGGAAATATTTTTTTTAATGTGTCTGAACATGGAAAAATGAATAAAGGGAGATTTGAAAGAATTCTTTAGGTACAGAAGTAGAATTTAAGGCACACTACACTCATAGTTCACATCTCCACACTACTCATAAACTACACAATATACAGCAGTCTGAAAGAATTCACTCACTCATTCATCCAAGAGGTCCTCACGCTCTGGTCCACATCATGCTTTGAAAGGGTGAAACTGAGAATAAATCACAAAATAGAGAACAATTTTAACACATGCCACACCTTTTCATCAAATAATATCTAAACATAAAGAACCAAAATACGTAACCTCACACTCAAAGCAAAGAAAATTAATATAATACCTAGAAATGAAATCTCTTTACAGCTACTATAACTAATCACATACATATCAGATTTGTATCATTCGTCACTATCATTACAAATGTCTACACAACTCTCAATGTAGCAGTTATGGTATTAATGCTATTTAATATGCAATGATAAATTGCTTCAGGCAGATTCCTATCCTATGTACTTCTAACGAATCAATAATTAAATTACTTTGAAGAAGACACTGCATTGTAATGTTTTTCTTGGCCTTTAAGGCATGAATATTTACCACTAAGTTAACCTTGACTGTGAATGGACTGTCCGTTTTATGCTCAGATAAGCTGTACACTGTCCTGGGAATCTTTGGAACAAGTGAGCAAAAGCATGTGGCGTCGCGAGAGTTCTCGACCAATGAACTCTTGAAGAGGGGAAGTGATTGCGGGTAACAGCCATTTCCAGCAGTGACAATGTTTTGTTCCACCAACTTGCTTTCTCCCCTACTCTTCCGTTATACACGGCCTTGCTCTACAGAATCCAGGGACAGTATAATCGGAAGTGGTGTCTGAATCACGGTGCAACGTGCCTCCAGCACGAATCAAATCTAATATGTTGCCACTATGCTGTAGGGGAGACCCAAATGAATGAATGGTAAATTCTATGTATGGTTTATAATGGATTCAACTCCACAGCTCATGGTTTCATAGTTGCCTTCATCTTTTTTTGTGCACTGTGATTCTCATTCTTACGTTTTGAATTGTCAATTATTATTATTTGTCATGGATTATACAGCACGGCAGTTCACTAGTCATTAATCTTGTTGTTGAAGTCTGAAACCACAAAATATCAAGTATAGACACACTTGACATCATTGTCATTCTCAATCTTTCTTTAAAGTCTCCACTAAGTTATTTCCACCAACACGTGTTACCAATTCAGATTACATATCGCTATAAACCACTTGATAGGCACATGAAAGACATACAGCATAGACAAAAGAACATTCTTCTCACAAATTTCTGTCTCATATCAAATACATAACACTAAAATTATATTTACAAGAATAGAAACAAAAATACAAATCAATACATATTTCTAGGATTTCTTTTGTTCCACACACACATTTGGACACACTATTCACTCCTGTCCCATAAAAATGCAAACATACCAAGGTGAAAAATTAAATAGAATAGAAATATCTGTATATAAGAACACTCACCCTTCAGCATCTGGTCCGCTCTTTCTCTTCTGATGGAAAAAGCCAAAGCAAGCCTCCTTCCGCTGTTGCTTCTGCATTTCGAACGAAACAGAGGGTTCAGCCGTGAATCTGTGAAAGAAAGATGCCATGTAAAGTTCCAGAATGCCCTACAGAAAACAACAAGCATTCGAAAGGTGCCTCTACGAAAGTAGCTTTCTATTTCATATTCCTGCCATCTCTGGGGAGAGAATGAAGTATGTGGAGAAAATGGATAACTGCACATTCCTCTTGCATGTACTTAGATTGCATTCCTCCTGCAGTTTACACTTTTTACATGCATTTAAACTAGGGCTAACATGATACTGGTGGATAGATATCAGCCGATACCAGTGGAGATACCAACAGTATCGGTTGGATTTCATTTACTGATACAGGGTGGCCACGCTAGGACCATGATAAAATTCAAGTATAATTCCCGGTTTTCAAGGTGAACTTTCCAAAAATTGAAGGGTACAAGCAGGGGTTTCCTCTATTTTAAACTTAGGCATCACAGTCTCTCACCATCCACATACACAAATATAGAAACAATATAAAGGGTCTGTGCGATTTCAAGGTATCCAGAAATTCTAGTTCAATTAAAACTGTATATATATTTAAGGTGCGGAGTTTACTTGTACAATTTCACATACTCAAACTAGAAATACATCTGGAAACACAAGTCGCAAATGTTACGGGATATACTCATAGTAATCTACAAAAAAGTGTTAATTGCATAAGAATTTAAAATTTACCTAATCGACTTCAAGATATTTTACCGCATTCTGTAGGTTTGGTGCGTATTACTCACAATTCCAGAATATAAAAAAAGACATTAAAAACTGTACTTATGCATGCGAGTATGTTGTTCCTATTTTTTCTTTCTGTAGAACTACGTTTCGGAGATTAACTATCCCCTTCTTCAAGTTCGTATGAAAGAACTAGGTACTTAGCATAGTACCACGACAAAATGTAATATAAGGATTGTGGACAAAGGTTGGTGTGGATACATTTAAAATATTGGGCAGGAATGGCCGAACCTGCAAGTTGTATAGTGATACATGCAGGTTTCTTTAGTTTTTTAACATGAGAATAGGTTTATTGTGCATGTTTTTTTAGTGAACGACGAGCTTTTTATATACCTCTAGGGCGAGGATATAATATTTTAAATGTATCCACACCAACCTTTGTCCACAATCCTTATATTACATTTCGACGTGGTACTATGCTAAGTACCTAGTTCTTTCATACGAACCTGAAGAAGGGGATAGTTAATCTCCGAAACGTCGTTCTACAGAAAGAAAAATAGGAACAACATACTCGCATGCATAAGTACAGTTTTTAACGTCTTTTTTTTTATATTCAAGATATTTTACCTTGCAATAATCTTCTGCCTGTCAGATACAATTGTAGTGTTTTCTGAAAAGGGGCACTAATAAAGCAAATGGATTCTCTTTCACTTTACACGGGGCTCTTTTAGTTTCCTTCTTTGATAAAAATAAAATCTAAACTGTGAAAAACTTTCCCCAGGGCATTCATAAATATGTACCAGGTGTATAAGCTTAAATCTGCTGTTTGCTCATAGATGGCGTTAGTGAGCGTATGAAGCTACCATGGGCACGCCATACCTGGTGTTTGTATGAGTTGGACATCGGCCAACACGAATCAGTGCACATCGTCAGCACGTGCAGACAACAACAGACAGTGTTCCTGTGGTAAGCATGTCTAGTTTTGTGCCAGAAAAAGAGCATATGCGGGAAGCTTTGCTTTTCTGCTTCCATTTAAAGAAATCGGCTGCTGAATCGCATCGAATGCTTGTGGAGGCCTATGGTGACAGTCATATATCGGAAACAACGTGCAGGGATTGGTTTCGTCGGCAATTTTGACCTGAACGACAAGAAGAGTAAAAATCGGCCCAGGAAGGTTGAGGACCATCAATTGCAGGCTCTTTTGGACGAGGACGATACCCAAATGCAAAAGATGCTTGCCGAGCAATTGGGTGTTACTCAAGCAGCCATTTCCATGCGTCTACGTGCCATGGAAAGGTTCAAAAGTTTGGAAAATGGGTGCCGCATGAATTGACCGATCGGCAGCTGGAGAGACGCCAAAACACATGCGAAATCTTGCTTGCCAGACAAAAAAGACAGTCTTTCCTGCATCGGATTGTGACTGGCGACGAAAAGTGGATATATTTCGAGAATCCTAAACGCAAGAAATCGTGGGTTGATCCCGGCCAACCATCAACATCTTCCTCGAGACCAAATTGCTTCGGCCGGAAGACGATGCTGTGTGTTTGGTGGGATCAACAGGGTATCATCTACTTTGAGCTGTTGAAACCTGGTGAAACTGTCACTGCCAACTGCAACCACCAACAACTGATCAAATTGCACCGTGCTCTGTGTGACAAAAGGCCGGGTTATCAACAAAGACATGACAAGCTGATTTTCCTCCACGACAACGCCCCATCGCACACGTCAAGACTGGTCCAAAACTACTTGGAGACACGAAACTGGGAGGTGCTACCCCATCCCGCCTATTCACCAGACCTGGCCCCTTCCGACTACCATCTGTTTTCGTCGATGGGCCACGCCCTCGCTGAGCAGCACTTCGATTCGTATGCAGACGTCCGAAAATGGCTTGATGAGTGGTTTGCCTCGAAAGAGAAGGACTTTTTTTGGCGTGGTATCCACAAATTGCCCGAGAGGTGGGCAAAATGTGTAGCTCGCGAGGGCAAGTACTTTGAATAAATTTCTTGTTGCTTTCTATGAACAAACCATGTGTCTTTCTGACTACAAAACAGCAGATTTAAGCTTATACACCTGGTATAAATTAAATGGAATTGGATATTAAAAAATTGCAATTTTTTCACATGTACCGAGAAAAATTCAAGCAGAATTCACACAATATTCCCAGAGCCAATAAATCACGCAAAATTCCTGGTGAGTAGCCACCCTGTGATACTAGCCAATACTTTTGTGCCGGTTCAGTATTCCACCAATCCACAAAAATCCCATGTGACACTTTCGCACAGTCTAATTATCCTGAAATTATGCAAAATTTGACGTTTCCTTTATTTTGCATCAATATTGCAAGAAAAACTGCAATTTGAAATTACATAACAGATATTGCAATATTCTTACATAATTCATGAATATTTTAAAATGAAACCCTAGAAAAGTTATGCTTATAATTGGAGTGCAATAGTCACCCATTAATATTAATAATTATTTTGAATAACTTTAATGGTTTTCAAGCAGCAGTACTGGTAGGAATCGGTAAGACTATCTGCACTGGTTCAGTCATAATTTAAAAATATTAACGTAAGTGTTCATAAAATCCATGAACAACATGAGGAATAATGATATAAAAGTTATAGCATAGTCAAGGCCAGCCAGCAATGTACTACGAACACCACTTTTACTTTTCATTTGAAGTGCAAGATATCAATCTCTGAGAACAGGGTGGCCACTCTAGGACCATGATAAAATTCAAGTATAATTCCCGGTTTTCAAGGCATACTTTCCAAAATTCAAGCGTACAAGACTACAAGCACATGCTTTCTCAATTTCAACCTTATGAATTACTGCCTCTCACCACCCACACACAAGTATGTTTATTATATAAAGTGTCTGTGTGATTCCAAAAAATCTAATTAAACGGTATATACATTTAAAATATTTCATTTAAGGTGCGGAGTTTAAATTTGTAGTTTCGCATACTCAGACTTGAAATACACCTACGGACACAAGTCACAAATATTTCAGGATACACTAACCTACGAAAAATGTTTATTGTAGAAGAATTTCAAACTCAAATTTAATTAATGAACTTAGAGATATCTTATCTAACAATAATCTTCCATAAAAGTTGTAATTTTTCACGGAGAGAAATTCACGCACAAATCCCAGAATTCAAGGTGAGTAGTAACCCTGGAGAACACCTCCATGTCCAGTAATTAGTTTTTGGGAAAATTAAAGATACCATATAGTTTGGTGATTTTTACGAACCACCATGTTTAAAAGTGATTTTACATTTATGCACTTTATGTGACTCGGAGCGGCTTTCCTCTCAAAGTCTATGGGTTTCTAACAGCCAACAGAATCCTAAACCACCAACACACTTTACACTCCTATTACCTAGCATGCACCTATGACCTATAGGGCTGGCTGAACGATGCCTTAGAGATATATTATATGGCAATTAATTGATGAAACAGATTTTGTAACATTACACACACTATTTACTGTGCAAAATATATCTGTTTGCATTTTAATTGCAATACCACTTCTAGAAGTTGAAACTCCTGGATCAGCTCATACTACTAAACGTCACTAATCTCGAATTTTGTTACACAGACTTTAACTTCTATCCATTGATTCTGAACACTTCCACACTTGATAATGTCATCATGTGTGTGTGTTCGAAGGTAAAATGTAGAAATCTTTTTTTCTTTTTTGTATTTAGAAAAAAAGTGTAAACACATCCATACACACTTTTCAATTCAATCAACTGCACTATGGGGCATTCCAGCATTACATGCGCGACATTTTACACACAAAATTTAAGGTTCTAGACATGAGATTGGATTAAAATATTCATAACAAACTGATTTACTGGAATTATGAAGTACTTTCTTGTGTCTGTTAAAAAATTTAAAAAACTTGAGTATGATGGTATGGGCTAAAGGCATGAAAAACATTAACATGACTTTAATTGTCTCTTGAATATAGGCATTCACAAACATCTAAACCTTAATCCAATTAAAAGCAATAATAATTTCCATATTAATTCATTTTGTTATTTACATGGAGTAGGGACACTTTTCGTGGAATGTCTCTATACAGATTTCATCAACAAGAACTGATAGATGATAAATATGCATACATTCAGAAGGTTTCATAATGAAGTTTCATAACATCCAACTTTTATGAGATTTATTTTCCGATATGGATAAATGGTTTCAAATGGGAGAAAAAATAGGTCTTTTTGTTTTCATTGGGAGTTTCTGCAACTGTGTTGGTAACACTGAATGATTGCCATTTGAATCAGAAATGTACGCCATTTACAGACTTGGATCGCTGGAGGTGAGCTAAACAAGCAGAGCTGTGAAGGCGTTCTATAAAAATGGTGGACCTGTTGCTTCTGCGAGATGAGAATATCAACGTTATTCTAATCTCGGGACACATGATCTTATTATATCGGCCAATGAAATCAGGAAGTGGGAGTGTATTGAAGCAGAAACCGGCAGGTTCCATGATGTAACTTGCCATGGATGATTTCAGTCGCAGATTGCCCAAGTGTCAACAATGAAATGGTGGTCACCTGTAATACAAAATTTTCAAAATATGAACATGACTGTGCATATTTTGCAAATGGCAATGTTTAAGGATGTAGTTGATGTGTTTGTATTTTTTAAAAAGTAAAACTTAGTATTAGTTTCGTTGCATTTAAAACAGACCACTTTTATGTTACATCCTTTATTTGGTACAGGCTGTTTCCTGTCCACTTAATGGAACTGTAAAAGCACAGACGTATCCAATTATATCTCACCTGGATTTGTCATCAACTATTAAAACATGTTTACCTGTAACATGCTATATTCCCTGTTGTTTGAAATCAATAGAGGTATCAAAATGTACGTCACTCTCTTCCCTTTTGTCATTCTGGGTGCTATCCTTTCAGGGATTAGGGAAGGAGTCAAAAATACAGTCTGCGGATTTCTTTCCTATATAGTGACGTTTGAAAGTTTATGCACTTTGTTTAAACCCTACTAACTCTATAATGATACTGTACAAATAGTTTTTGGTTGGTCATTCAAAAATAGTGGCATAAATCAATAAATGTTTCAGAAAGCTGTCTGAAATTAATAAACTAGAGATGTGCCAAAGCCAATTACAGATGTATGAAAATCGGCCGAAATTGACACATCGGCATCGGTATCGGAATCGGCAAAAATCCGATATTTAAACCGGTACAGATTATACTAGAGTTTTTACCTTCTAATAAGTTTTATATTCTAGTTTTGTAAGATTTATTGAAAATTTGGTTATGATTCGTCATTATTGTAGAGTTTTTGTAATAAAATTATTGCAAACTCATTTAGAGGATCAACCTAACTATAAATCGGAAATAAAACAGTACATTGGTGAACCAGGATCTGTTGTTGTATTGGAAATTCAAAAATAAGTATTCAAACCTGAAGCAAGTCCTGAGAAAATACTTGGACATACCTGCTGCATCAGTATTCAGTGATTGAGTGTTCAGTGTTGCTGAACTGATTTGAGATAAGAGAAGAAGTATGTTACTTCCTGAAGTGCTTCCAAAACTTTTGTTTCTGAAGTTGAATCTGGCAGAACAGGAATTCATTTTGCATTTCAAAGAACTATTTGTGTACTAATGTTTAATCTCTTTAGAATCCATGTTCTTCTTAAAGGTTCACATAACATTTTGTAGATTCAAATGTACATTCGCATCTCTTGAGAATATATATGTATATACATATGATATGCAATAGAAATGTACATAGCAAATTTCTGTTTAATAATCTTATGTATCGGAATCGGTTAAATATCGGCATCGGTATCGGTTCCAAAAATTATCGGTGAGTACATCGGCATAGGTAAATTTTCAGCTTCGTCACATCCCTATAATAAATCCATCAAATGGTATGTCACCAGACAGTCATTCACATTTAATTTCCGAGATTCCTCCTGAGCAGTCTCTAAGTAACGGAACACTAACGACCACCTTTCGACTCAATCCAAACATTTTTATGCAGTGACATTCAAAATTAGAGTATTGTATTATCAGTTTTAACAATATTTGCTTGTAACAGATTCCCACTGTACATACTTAAGTGATCCTATATGCCCTGTCCGCCCCTGCTTCCTACCCCCGTGCTCAAAGTGCAGTAGATGCCGGCGGTCATCGGCTGTCAGCCTGCTGTTGAACCGCGCTGAGTACTGATGGATGCCGGAAACCTTCCCCTTCAGATGGGAGAGTCTGTCTTGTTCAAGAAAACGGCTGCGAAGGACAGGAGTGGGCAGATATTTCTTCCCATTGCGGTGGACAAGCAATGGATCACTTTTGCAGACCTCTACCATTTGGCTATGTGGAAGCACAGTGTTAAATCTAGGTCAATAATATTTAGGGATGGGACAGATTAATCGGTACATATAGGCATATCGGTGTATCAGTAATAATGTTACCGATCCAATATATCTATAAATATCTTAAAATTTAGTGCAATATTCTGCCAGTTTGTTACACTGAATAACTGATTAGGTTTATTTTACTTCAGTTTACAATCACAAAATTGAGGATGAGTGATGATATGATAAAACACCCATGCCTGGCCGGGATTCAAACCTGGGATCCCACACATTGTAATGCAATGTGCTAACCACTCCACCATGCCTGTCGGTCCCATTTTCTTATAATCTCCATTCCCTACATTTTTTTTTAAAAATATAAAAATAGTAAAGTACATTTATTTGGATTAATGTTTTCAGTTCACTTTATGCACAGACAGTATTTTTGTTTTAATAATAATGTTAATTTAAGGAAATTTCCATTGCTTTTTATTTTTTAAAAGAAAGAAGTAACGATTATGTATCTTTTTTTAATTTTTGTGCACCATCCATCTTATAAACAGGGTGTGTGTGTGTGTACATATATAACCCATAGACTGCACCCATGCCTTAGACCGCACGGCTACGGAGGAGGACATGTTTACGCTGTTACCGTTAGGAAGACCACTCAGGCACAAGAATTAATTATTTTTATTCCAATTTTGTAGTGATTAATAAATTAAATCTCTCTAGGTCACATTTCAAAACCTGTAGCTTTATCTTAGTTGTATTCATGGCTTTCTAAGTCCATATTTGGGGGGGGGGGTACCTGAATTATTTTAGCTTTGTCCACCCCTGGTCATATGTTACAGAAAAGCAAAGGCGCATTGTAAAAAAGTGCTCCCCTGTGCCATGGACCATGCCATGAAGGCATATAGAGGGTGAGGATAGGGCCCCACACATTCTTGATCACGGCCAAAGGTAGAGGTGATGTGATCAGCACCATGCCCCTGGCTGCCTTTACCCCCCAAAGTTTCCTTCAGGTACCCACTCTATACGATGATGGGTGGGCGGGCGCCGGAGTCACTTGACCAGGTGGAAACATTCCAAGTTTTCCCCCACTGGAGATCGACCCTCGGTCTCTCGCATGGTATTCAGATGCCCTAACGACTGAGCTACCGTGGCACGTTGTACAATAAACAAATGGCAATGTCTCACAAACATGAACATACACACAGGTTCTCCATTAACAACACCAATAAACTTCCACAGCATGCACAATGCATCACAATTTGAGGAAAATTTGTTCATTGAAGCGTACCTCCGGAAACAAATAGCAATGTTTATCCAGCATGCAACCTCATAGTACTCCCACTGTTTATATTCCCTACCCATAAACATACTAAAAGTTCTTTTAAGGGAAAGACTGGAGTACCTTGACGCTCTGTACCCCCTCAAGGAAGTGAAATATTTTGCATGCCTCATGAAGATTTTGTTGTGTATGAACGTTTTCAGTTGTTCTTGGCTGACGGAAATGTGTTATTGTGAAGTAAAGTTCATCTGTTACCTTAGTGTGTTTTGAAGTAGAATAGCCCAAAGGCTTCACAAAAGTGAATAGGCTATAGCACCAAATACAACAGCAGCTATAATTTTACATCGTTAGCATATAGGAATGCTGGTTTGGAGTTGTTGCTTTTTCTGACACGTTATTTTAGTGTATATGCAAAAGGTCTTTACTAATAAAAATCTGTGAAAGTACTTCTAAAGTCCACCTGGCTAAAGTACGGACTTGAGGAAACCCAGCCTTTATGCTTCCAGATCAGGGGGGGGGGGGAAAGCTGTGTTGCTACTGGTTGATACATGCCTGATTTTTGTCGTCGTCCACGACACATCTTCCTCTCAACAAGCTTCCTTCGCTCGCATTTCAGGGAGAGGCAGGAAATCTGAGACCCATTCCTTTGCTGCGCTGCGGCAACCATTAGACTTTGCCATGCTTGGCCTTGTTGAGAGTGCCACCTGTTTCGAAAACCTCTCCAAACAAAAAAAATTGGCAACGCCTCACCACGGCAACTGGAGAACCCCTATTGGTTCAGCGACTCATGCGACCTTCCTTGGTTTTCGACAGAAAATATAAAAATTGAATTTCCAAGTCCAATCTCTGGCCGGAACAACTGTAGATTGCAGGTTTTTACTTACGCAAGCCATAATTTGGGATCAAATATCTCCATTGTTATGTCCTCCGTGCGCTGGTACCAATTTTATATTACGTAAAACATCGAAATATGTTGATTTAAAAAAATTCAACATAATTCTCGACAGGGTACAGTAGGTGAGTGGCACCAATACTGGAAACAGCATCAAGCTAGAAGAAATACATAACAGTGGCAACCATGGATATGTCTACCACGGTTGCATACATGCAGGATAGAAAGTATCCATTTTCAAAGGTTTCCACAATCAAGATGAGACATCAACAAGATCCTTTACGTGCTATGAAAGTATGTACTGAATGGCAAAAAACACACATGCAGGATGCCTTTTTATAGACATAAAGTACATTACTGATTACAATTTCATAAAATTACAGAGATGTCAATTCTTACCTGACTACTGTCGGCTGTTCTGCAACTGGAATGCCCCATGGCATATGAGTGGGTGGAACCTGCAACCACCCGCCTGATATATCGGTTGTGCTGGTCATGCCCATCGACTGTAAGCCTACAGGAACTGGACCAAAGATGGAGGGACGACTTGCATCCATAGGATTAAATCCCTGTGCCAAATGCATCTTCACACTGCTACTGGTCAGAGAAAAGAAAAAAGTAAAACTCATATAAGTAGTCCAGGTATACCATTGATCAACTGCTACTTAATCATAAATTAAAGCAAAAAAGACTGAACTGAAATATTGTGTGTACTTTTTAAGAAATCGCACGTTAATTGCTGCTGTACGCTCGCTGATGGTCGAAATATCAATTACCCAGCGTTAAGGGGTTCACATGTGGTGGTTGAAATTTCGACCAGTCGACCGCTAAAGGTTAATTATAGCTACATTAGAAAACCAGCCCTCAGTGACTCACACTAAACCATAAAGGAAGAAAAAATATTAATGTATAATCTAGTCACCATAGAAATTTCGGTACCACTTCTCTATAGTGGAAACACCTAGAAATCATTTATTTCACACTTTTTTACATTGCTAACGTACAATGCTACGTTGAATAACATTTCTTTAGATATAATAATGAATTTCTAACGAAAATAATGTCTACTTTTAAATTCACAAGTACTCACTGTTTTTCCTTTTTCCAGTCCTGTAACACACAATGTGGCAATAGCGTACAGGTTCATTGCATGTTGTGGCAGTGTTTCCAACCTTCTTCACCGAAAAATACCTAATTTCATGGCTGGATTTGAAATTATGCTAATACCTCGTTAGCCTCACAAACCATTGGCGCTAGCCCAGAAACCTATTTCCAGTAGGTTAAGGTAGGCAAGCATAGTTTGAATTTTCGAAAAATAAAAAAATCTTGCAACAAATATGCATGTTTGGAAATACTGACACGGGGTTATATCATGAAAGGCACGGACCATCCTTCACGTATAGAAGCAAATGGAAGCAACAAAAATTACATGTCAGAGAGATATTTTTATAGAAAAAAATTTCATGCTAAAAAATATTACATGGCGAAAGGAACTTCAACGATGATACAGAAAGTGATTTCCGTAAGTAGTTTCTCCTGTAAAAATGAAGAAATCAGTTTCCACTATACGGAAGTGTTACCGAAATTTCTAAACTCATCATTTTTTGCTCAAGTCACTGAACTAAATGCTTAACTTAACAAGACACAAAAGAAAGGGAATGACTTAAGATGACCGGACACCTCTCAGATTTTTTTCATATTTGACATACTCACTAATTGAGGACTCCTAATCACGAATCTGAAGTTAAAAGTTGTCGGAAACGTCTAGAAATTGCAAAATAAGCAAAAATAAGGTGTTAGTTTTCGGAATGGAAACAGTAGATTTTCACGATTTTTTTTGTTTCACAAGCATACTACCACGACACCAAATTTTAACAATGTTTGTCTAACCTAACCTAACCACACGTCAATGGTTCGCAATTATTTTGCAATTTCTAGATCCTGATACTACCACGACACTAAATTTTAACTATGTTTGCCTAACCTAACCACACGTCTATCAGAGGCTTATATTCAGGGCTATCTGCGAAGCCCAGACTCAGGGAATAAAATACAGAAAAAATATCTATCAGAAAATGTGCATAAAATTGTTCATTTCAATAAGAAGATGAACCTAATTGCTTAGAAGTTGGAAACATTGCCCGCTTTCTTTGAATTCGCGAGATGCCTGGCCCAGCTGGCGGGCAACTCCACGGGGGTGACAGGTAAGCTTGACAGGGCTCCGATCAATGTTGCAAACCAATTTTTCCCAGCATGTAATCTTCCCAGGAATGGGGGAATTTTGAAGCCAAATTATCGCGACCAAAGGGGAAAGTGTCATGTGGCAGGGACAAGAACATCATTGAAAGCTTGCAGAGTTGAAAAAGAGGTTGTCGACCTTAAAACAACTAGATACAGCAGGGAGTAGAGAATTGATGGCTGAGCGTGAATGGTTTACCGAAATGACAAGGACCAATTCTAGTCTAGATCGCGTCGAGTGGTCTTGGTGCATGGAATTTATTTAGAGGCAGCGTGTGAATACAGTAGTAAGTGGATTGTATTTTTGTGAATGATATGTGCTGTGTGTTGTGTAGTGCACTGAAATGAGGGACATAATTAACAAGCTGTCTATTCGGCTTACGAATGACGATAAGCTCCAAATCGTTGTGGATTTTCCTTGTATGTACACTTTATGAACAGATAAGCTAATGGGGATCGGACCTACAGTTAAAGTGGGATCTAAACCACCATGCATCGAACCCGGGACCCCTTAGTTTCAAGGCAACGACGTTATTACTACGCCAACAAGGAGTACCCGAACTTAAAATCGTGAAAATAGGTAGATTGAAATTTTATTTTTATTCTCGTATACCGGCCTAAATAATATTTCACAATATGGGCCTCTCATTTATGCAAATAAGAATGAAATTCTTGAAATCCTTTCCTTACTGACGGTGTATATTTCCATGTTTTATTTATGATGTATATATTTTTAATCACAGAGCCACATCACTTCAACCCACCACCCCAAATGAGTTTAAAAAAACACCCCCACCAGCAAAGTTTTGTCTATTCGAACACTATGATATGGTGTGATAGCCCAGGTTCTTAACCCAGTATACGCCACTGACGTCAATGGTTCGTGGGGCTAGCGTCAATGGTTCGCAATTATTTTGCAATTTCTAGATGTTTCCGACAAATTTTAACTTCGAATTAATCATTAGCAGGCCTCAATTAGTAAGTATGCCAAATATGAAAAAAATCTGAGAGGGGTCCGGTCATCTTAAGTCATACCAAAGAAAGAAACATCTTAGATTGCTTTCTTTCACTTCCCATTTCTGCCACTTTTGGCTAATCACAAAGATGAGGATGAGAAATGCTTTGATAAAACTGATGGACACAAAGAACACCCATGCCCAGGCTTCAATTCAAACTCAGGACCTCCGGCATCCTGCACAGTGACAGGCTGACAGAAATATCTCAGAAGATAACTTGCATGTTATACCACACCAAGGCAAATGATGACACCTGGTGAAAGTAGTCAATGAAATTTATGATGTGATAATTACCAGTTTGTGCATTCAATTAATGGTATGTGTGAGCTACAGAAAAACAAAATATTTTTCCCAGGCTAAATATACACAGAGAGAGAGAGAGAAATCTGCTGTATCCTGTTCCATCATATCACTTTGTATGTTTATAAATTCAATACAACTCTGGAACTAGAATATCAATTCACAAAAACTATTATTATGGTAACAAAATTATTACATATGAATTAATAAAACCAAGAACAGAATGACTTTCTTACAGTCAACTATGCTGACACTATTATTAAAAATTACAATGTATTGATTCAAAATATTCCAGAATTGTGACTGAAAGAGCAGTGAGGCTATAAGCTTCATGGAATATTTGCTTTAAAAAATACCACCAGAATTACTATTATTCATAAAATTAATGTACTTTTCAACAACAACAAAATCTAATCTAATACTACACTATACGATCGTGGCTAAAAAGCTCCGAAAGTTAAAGCTATCCACTGTTATTTCAACTTAAGAAATCTTTACAAAGTTCAAATTCAGTTGTTAAAAATGCTTTATTGATGGTAGCCATTTTCTTATTATTGCACTACGTTTTAACGATTATAGCACGCAAAGGAATGTTGGGCATTATAGAAACACAATAAAGAATACCAATGCTTCATACTCTTTCCTTGAGTGACTAAACTTCGTTATTCCTCATGTTTCGACACAATTCCACATGCCTCTTATAAAGTTTTTCCGTAATGTATTTAAGACGAATGATTCCTCTATTTCGAATTTAAGAAACGCCAACAGGAGGGTGATTACCATTTTTGGTACTATTATCGTATGGGTGAAACACCTACGAATCATATATTTCGGACTTCTTTGCATTGCTAACGTGTTGCGGAACATTTCTTAAGGCGAAATAATGCATTTCTAACTAAGATAATGTTTATTTTCTCTATTTACGAGTACTTACTGTTACTTGTTGTTTCGAATCTGTAACACATTATGGCCGTGATAGCATACTGGTTTAGGGGGCGTTCTGAGAGTGTTTTGTCGATTTATGCAGTGGTGCAACCTCGTTCACCGGAAAATATCTACTTTCGTGCCCCTATTTGAAATTATGCCAATACGTCGCATTTACGTGTATAACTTGTAAAATAACCTTGCGATTTACCACGTTCATTGTCCATAAACAGCAATTCGGAACCATCTTTCTTTCGCAATTCGTTAATGCTCTTCCTTTACGCACAACACTCTTGCAACCTTGAATATTGACGTCAGACGAGGAATGCCTACGTGGTTAGGTTAGGCTTGTTAGGTTAGGTTCCATTAGCATAAATACAAAGAAAAAATAATATTTTTGCTAAGAGACGCGTTACCTTTGTATTGCCTAACATGAAAACGGTCTCTCCTGTGACGTCAGAACACAATGTTGCTAGAGTGTTGTGCGATAAGTGACACCAATTCGAGTCTGAACCATCTTTCTTTAGAAATTTGTTAATGCTCTTCCTTTACGCACAACCATCTTGCAACCTTGAATATTGACGTCAGACGAGGAATGCCTACGTGGTTAGGTTAGGCCTGTTGGGTTAGGTTCCATTAGCATAGATACAAAGAAAAATTATTATTTTCGCTAAGAGACGCGTTAGCTTGTATTGCCTAACATGAAAAAGATCTTTCCTGTGACGTCAGAACACAATGTTGCTACAGTGTTGTGCGATAAGTGACACCCATTCGGGCCGGAACCATCTTTCTTTCGTAATTCGTTAATTCTCTTCCTTTACGCACAACAATCTTGCAACCTTGAATATTGACGTCAGACGAGGAATGCCTACGTGGTTAGGTTAGGCCTGTTAGGTTAGGTTCCATTAGCATAAATACAAAGAAAAATTGTAAAAACAGCTCTCTCCTGTGACGTCCGAACACAATGTTGCTACAATGTTGTGCGATAAGTGACACCCATTCGGGAAAAATGGCTTGTTCCGAACTCGACAGGTGGTTCTAGTGAAAACACGGCGAGGCTGAAACACTGGCTACGGGGTTGCATCGTCTTAACACTCGGAACATTGCACTCTCATGCAAAAAGTAAATGGCGGGAGCAGAAACAACGTGTCGGACAGAGATTTTCGCAGAAAACAAAACGCATTCACATTAAAATGGATCAAATCTACATTCAGGAACTTCCAAAACGCTCAAGAAAATGATTTCCGTAAGTACTTTCTCCTGTAAATTTGAAGGAAATTTGAAGGAATCCGTTTTACCCATACGATAATGTTACCCAATTTTTTTCAACGAGCTCAGAATACTGCATTCATATACTTTTAAATAAATACGAGGTTATTCAACACGAGGACAGAGTAACAAATGCTACGTAACATACTACAGAAATGCACTCGTTCAAAACGCATAAGTGTGGAATGTAACATTAGGGAAATACGAGTCCGGAGTATGCACGGGGACAATTATAAAACAAGCAACAGAGAAAATATGGGTCACGAAAAGTATATTGTCGATACAAGCCACACCATTTCTAGACGCTGATGTGTTTGGCCATGTGCTAAACGTCATTTTTCACAATGTATAATATTCGAATTATGATTCATTTCACACAACATATTTAAAATTAACTCAACTGCACTGTCTAAAATTCAACGACGCAACGAGCCATCAACATTAGAATACTCACACTTTAACCCTTTATAATAAAGAGAAACACTGACCAATAGTTCTCCAGAAGTCAAGAATAACTTGCACGTTGATCCCAACTACAAATGACTAAGTTATCTTATTTACGTCAAGTTCTGAACACAAAAACATACAAATGTTTACCTTTAGTCACATCCACACACACAACCACACAAAAAAAATTAGTTCCTGTTAGCCAAAGCCACATAGACAGATGTAAGAACAAAATCTATTGGCCCAAATGCGAGTAAGAAGGTTCGCTATTGGCTGTAGGAAGAATCTCGATAATTCTCGAAATAACCAACATGGTCAGGTTCTCGAACTACTATGGATACATCTAGTCTGCCCAGCAGTTCATGAGTTGTTGATATCCTACTACCCTTACGCTCCCACAGATTGAGGATCCTGAATAATCCTCTGTTCAGTTATTCACTGATACTGGTATTGTGATCGTGCTGTGATGTGTTAAAATTAAAATATTCTCTACAATTTAATCTCATTTTGGTACTACTTTAACTATACCAGAGACACCTATCAATAATTTATTTTGCATTTTTTTTACATTGCTAACGTACTATTCTGCATTGCGGAACATTTATTTAGGTGAAATAATAATTACATTAACAAGTACTTACAGTGGCGTACCCAGGATTTTTGAAAGGGAGGGGTTATGTACACTTTTTCTGGTACTCAGCCCTCATTTTACCATCTTTTCCTACCTTTGACGTTCTTTTTTTAAGGAATACTGGGCCAAAGGGGGGGTTATAACCCGCACCAACCCCCCCTTGGGCACGCCACTGAGTACTTACTGTTGTTCCTTATTTCCCACAAACCATCCACGGGTAACCCCAAAAACCCTTGACATTAGCCCAAAAATTCACGATAGCCCCACGAACCATCACGGGGACGAGGTATGCCTACTAGTTTAGGTTAGGCCTGTTAGGTTAGGTTCCATTAGCACTCCTTTCGTTCAATTTAGCATATACGGACAATACTTACTTACTTATTCCGATCCTCTTCTACCGATTGGTGTCGAGGTTTTGCAGAGAGCTCGCCATCTGTCACGATCTTCTGCCAACTTCCTTCCTTCACTCCACGAGATGTTCCTCCTGCTCATACGGACAATACGGAGCGTATTTTGCTCTCGTGCAGAAAGCAAATGGCGGCAACAGCAATAGCGCGTCGGAAATAGATTTTCGTACAAAACCACATGCATTCGCATTAAAATGGATCAAAACTACATTCCCGAACATCAAAAACGCTACAGAAAATTATTTGCGTACGTACTTTCTCCTGCAAATTTCAAGAAATCCGTCTCTGGTATAGTAAAGTGTTACCCAAATTTTAACTGGATATAATATGTTTCTACCTGCTGCGCTACTTCTCAACATTTCATGATCTTCATCAAAGCAGAAAAGTTGTGCTAAGTCACTGGCCTCTACAGTTAAGTTATCTGGATACGACCAAGTTAATATATTCATCATATTTTTCTAAAGAAATTTCTGTGTATGTTATTGTTAAGCGCTTAAGAGATAAATATTTAATACTCGAGAAGCTAATAAATGTCCGAGGAAAAACAGAAAAGTTTGACTTGATATGTTTTGGCAACACTAGATTGTTTCCATGGCGGAGGGTACGAAAGTGTTTTGTATCACAGAAGAAATAGGTTTTTCTATTTTATTATTGTATCATAACATTTGAAAAATATTGTTTGGCTATATTACTTTCCTATAAGTGTAAAAATATTGGGAAACAAGGCTTTGAATCAACGATTTATAAAAAGGTTCTTCAAATTGGCTTGACCAAGGTTTGACCATTCAACCAGATTGGATTTGTATGCAAATGTATCTTCACCAATTTCTATTTTTCTCTGTTTAATTTAAGCCATGTGTTACAATAAACGTGCATATACTGTAACTGTATATATTCTTATTTTCCATTTCTGCCGTAAAAAAATAATAATAACCTGCACTTGAGTCGCAGAAAAAAAAATAGCTAAATATGCTTTAATGCATTTAGGTACATATCCAGATGTGCTTGCAGGTGCATGTAGGCTTGTAAATTTTAAAGAATAAAATTCAAGGAGATTTCTTTATAAGCTTCAAATCCTTTACATTAAAATGTCCTGAATATCATCTGTGGTCTGTGAATACACAATTGAATCAATTTGATCGAAACAGCCACAATTTGTAAGTAAAGAAAACAAAATCAACTTACATACTCAGAGCTGGCAATGACAATGAACACTGAAACTCACTTAATCCCACTGTAACATACAGCGAACAAAATTCATCAAAAGTGGGTGGTAACGAGACTTTGATGCAAGAAGATCCATTTAGGTTTTCTGCAGCTCGAAAAAATGTTTTACCACAACAATGTGTTTCTCCCCCCTCCCACTTACATAAACAATGATTCAATTTTCACTGGTCTTCAAAATAATATAAGCTTTATTTGTTTGGTTTCAGGAAGAAATGCATTCGATTGGTAAATGCATGACAAAACAAAGTAAAAAAGATAGCAATAAAAAATATATTAGTAAATCGGTACCAGTTAGATATGCCGGAGACACACATTTAACTCGTGTATTTTCAAATAAAATTCATTTCTACTTACCTCGTATGCATAGCGAAACATTTTTCAACTTTGGATCACTTTTTTTCCATGAAAAAAGCGTTACTTTTTAACATTATAATTATTTATTGGTTGTTGCTAATTTGGCGGGCAAATCTTGACTCACATTGTCTATCGTCATGCAGTATCGTCAGCTGATGTGCAGTGTTTCCAAACTTATGAACCGATAAATGCCGCACAAACTATTCACAAAAGGTTTTTAAGCGAAAATTGATCCACTAACCATTCTCAGAAGGTTAGGTTCAGTTAGGTTAGGCAAACAAAAAATTGAATTGGAAAAAAAACCGCTCACACGTCATCTTGTAAAACTACCACGTGGTTGTTACACTAACACTTATTAACCGAAAAATGATTGTTATTAATCCACAAACCATTCACGGAAGGTTAGGTTAGGCAAACAGAAAATTAAATTGGAAAAAAAAATCCCGCTCACACGTCATCTTGTAAAACTACCGCGTGGTTGCTACACTGACAGGGGGTTACGTAATCGAATGAACGGAACATTTGATTCACGTAGTCGATGGTAATGGCGGCACAACCTATCGTGCAACGGAGATACATGAATGTCGAAAAATACCTTATTTACAGGCCAAATAAGTTGCACAATTTGTAAAAACACTTTCCCCAGCTTCAGAAAGTCCACAAGTACTTTCTCGTCTTTTCTCCTGTAAATTTCAAGAAATGTGTTTCCGGTTTATCTAATCGTTACCATTAAATCTTGTCATTCCAGAAGATAATGAAGTTTGTGTGGTAGATTGGGAGAGTGAGTGTGATTCCAGGAGACTCCTGGCCATTCCGTAAGGGTTGGTTGGCAAGTCTAGGTGCATGATATACGTATATGCTCATATCGATTTGCACGAAAATTTTAGCTGATAATTAGAAAGAAAGCATGTATCAGATTAGGACATCCCCAGAAGATGTATGAAATATTTCCATGCAGGAGTGTGATTACAAATTCTTGCATTGTTTTTTTCCAAAACTCTTGCTATAAGCATAGGATTTGTCAGAATTACCAGAACAGTAGAAGAGTTCTATTTAACACCACAGTGCACATATTCTTTTCATAATGCCATAGGCAGCATGCATAGGGTTTACTAATATATTCCGAATGTTCTATTAGTTTGACCAGCAAACTTATTGTGTTATTAACAGAAGCTCTAGCTAAACAATCTTGCCATTTACTTCATACTTTTCTAACCATTACTGAAAAATGGTGCACAAAAGCAATTTTCTTGTAGGCAGTCCCACTCGCTTATATTTTTCCATGCATATTTTATTATTATTCAACAGTATTTGCATAGTTACTATCCCAAGTAACCACAACCGTTGGACAAATGTCAGTTTGGGAAAGGTTGGATTTACGTTGATTGGCAAATTGATGTTGGGCCAACGGTGGTTGCCAACCATGAAAATGTGAGTCAAAATAACAACTTTCTCATGCTAAGACAACTTTCAAGAGTATGCTATAAATTCTAGATTGTAAAATAAATTGCATGTAAGAGTGTTTCTTTCGACTATTTCAGTTACAGCACATAATGGAAATATAATATTTTTTTTTAATGAAAGTAGATGCTATTTTTAACTTGCAGTCACTCACCACTCCTTTGTCAGCCTCCATGGATGAAAGATGTTTTGAGAATTGCTTATTGTTTGTCTCTTCAGCTGTAGTAGAACAATAACATTCTTACAGGTATCATTGTGAAGGTGGTTAACAATGTTATGTGCAGACTAAATTGCATGAACGATGGAAAACTAAGTGAACTCTTGAAGGTTTCTGTGCTCCACTTAAAGGTATGGTGCCTTGAAAACAATAATACCATGTGACTGAGAAAGTGATGTGTATTTTTTTTTCATAAATATAATTTGTACTATTGTTTACATTTGGCCTCACAATAAATTATGTATATATCAGAACACAAACCTATCTATTTTTTAGTTTTCAGTAGTAAAACATATGTTGGCCCAACATAAAAACTACATGGAACCACAGCCAAAATTACCGTTGCCCAGCGGTATGTTCTTACATTTCGCCCATTTTCCGTACAGTTGGCCTAACGTTGGACCAACCACTTTTGGTTACTTGGGAATTTTGTTTTACTCAATTTTCATAATTTTCAGTGTTCACCTTCATACTTTTTTTTCTTAATAACAAAAGAAATACTCAACACAATCGTGAAAGCATGCAGCAGTGGCACAGCACTGCATTAATAAAAGCAATAGAGTAGGGCCATTATCAGTGCTCATGATATATTGTAGATGGAGTAGGCATAAAGAATTCCCTGTTTACAAAACAGCTGTGATCAGTGCTTGAAGTGAAAATGTTTAACTTGGGGATGCTCCTATGGTTTAGCATGTTGACAGCTGGAGAATGCTTTGCAAAAGTTTTGTAGTTGTGGGTTACCATCCCCCTTCACTTCGAGCACTGGCTGTGATAATATTCCAATATTTCTAAGTGCTGCTTTACTGAAACATGTACTTCTGTAAAATATATTTTTTCCTACATTTTTCTTGAGAAGGTCCTATAAACCTTCTATTCTGAAACAACCAACGATGTTTATGCAGATGACATATTATGATAACCTGCAGTGCTTTTTTTTTTTTTTTTTTTTTTTTTTTTTTTTTTTTTTTTGTACACTGTTAATTATTATATCATGTTAAGCCTGGGCTGGATGTTTCTCTCAACAGCTGAAAACTGCTTCTCCTTCTATTGACAAAATCTCCTAACATAAGCTTCCAATTTCGATGAAACTCTGCAAGGCTTTTCTAGAAGGATACACGGAGTGATGTAATGAATAAAAAATCAATTTGGGATTCTAGTTTGGCGTACAAAAAGTTGGAAATTCAGCATTAATTGGATCTGAAAGCAGCTTTAAATGGGGCGTTTGAAGAGTTTTAAACCATTTTAGCATTTAAGTTCAATATTGTGCATCTTAATGTCGTGAATTTATATAGATAATTCCAAGCGTTTGCACAATATCTTCAACAGAAATTACATAATTTTATTTAAAAAAAGACAAGTATTTAGTTCCCACGCCTTTTGCAAGTTCGAGGATTTTCCGCTTATGGCGCTGCTGTCACTTCTGGGCAAGCAACCCTCTGAATGTGTATTCTCCCATCTGCAGCACCGGTCATGTGCCGCTCGGAGCGGAGGAGGGGGAGGGTTTCACACCGCAATTTGTAAACTTATCTTGCTTTGACATCTGGTTTATGTTTTGTCCGCGCAAAGACCTTGGAAACTCAGGGAAGTGCATTCATTCCTTCAGTGGGTGTCTACTTTCAAAATACAAGACAGACAGTCTTGCAAGTCGAGGAAGTGAATCGCCATCACTTAGTTTACACAAATTACGTCGGTTCGTACAAGTCTGATCCGAATCAAGAAAGCCAGTTACTTCGTTGACTTACTCTGTGATGCTCTCCGGTTTTTTTTTTTACATATCTAGGTTATATGCATCATAATGGGAATTGAAGAAAAAGTAGGATGGAAGAGGGTGGTTCAGAGATTCCCATTTTCGCATTTTGACTTTTGTTTTTACCTAATACAATAATTATACTTATACTAAATCTTTTGCGCCGCGGTGAGACCCAAGAACTGACTTATTTTAATTTATTGAAGCTCAAAGTAAATAATAAAACAAAAATTTAAATTAACATTCATCATCATATTATTATTATTATTATTATAAAACGTAAAGCACAAAATTTAATAGGACGACAATGCTCTGTGTGGCTTTGGTGTGGAGTAACAAAATTTTAATAAATTTATTTCCAAACCATGAATTTCATCTGAAATTAATGATCTCCCCGATCGCATAGTGGAAACGTCATCACCTTGTAATCAAGGGTTCCCGGGTTAGGGTTAGGTCCAATCCCAATTAGTCTATCTGTGCATAACATAGGACTTAATACAAAAATTAATATAAGATTATGTAAAAATTGACAATTTTGACTGACGTGTCGGCGTTAAATGAATCTAAAAATTAAAAGACAAATTATACAAAAATAACAGAAAATTTATGTTACTGGTTGAAAGATGTGGAGGCTGGGGAAAATGAGACAGGAGACACTTTCCTGGAATCCCCTTCAATTTGAACAGTGACTTGACATTGGTAACATTAACTGAGGAAGCATTCATTCATTAACTGACATTCCAGCCTATATGACTTATGACCTTGCGGTGCATCACAGTCAGAAATCTGGTGAAATCTTAATATTTAGTTTCAAGTGGGATCCAAACCACTCCTTCGGGAGCGGCGTGCCTTCACCGGCTATTGAACCCGGTGCCCTCTGATTACAAGGTGTTACCATTAAGCCACCTGGTGGGCCCTCCTTAGTAATGCATAATATTTTAATACAATTGAATTGTGTTCCTTTTCCAGCAGTTTAGCGAGTAAAAGATTAAAATTAAGCTTACTCTCGAAACTAGGGAGACTTTTTTTTCCGCCTCATTTGAGCTGGAGTCTAGAACTTGTAATACAGAAAACTCCCTTTTATCTTTCTCTGTGTGTAAAACCATAGTATCTTTTTCACGATTAGGTCTTGTTCCATTTTCCCTCCTGTGTTCTTTGCTCTCTCTCCCTTGCTCAGATATAGAGCTTCCTTCATTTCTAGCCCTTCTCTTTCTCTCTCTTTCTATAGTTGTTTTCTGTATGCCTATATTTTTGTTTCTCTTCCTTCCTTTATCTCTTTATCGTTCTGTACTCTTTTTTTTCTTTGTTCCTTTTCTCACTCCATCGTGAGAAATGTTTATCTTCATTTCTCTCAATCCACCCCTCCCTCTGTTATTATTGTCTGTTTTGGTTGGTTTTCCTCTTCCTTTTCCTCTCTTTCAGCCTGTGTTGCCTCTTTATTTCCACTGGAGGCACATGGCACAGTGGTTTGGATCCCACTTTAAACTGTAGGTCCACTCCCGATTAGCCTTTCTGTGCATAAAGTGGACTTAAAACCACAAATCAATCAATCAATCTTTATTTTCACTTTCATTCTCTATCCTTTGGTTTTTAAGCATCACGCTCCAGCCTCCTTTAGCCTCCCCCGCCCCTAGGGGTGTCGTCCTCCACTGGTACCTATTTATTTGAGAATGGGTGAACCCCAGAGCCACTTTATGAAGAGAGAAGGCCGCAAAAATCCGACCTCACAAAACACGCCCAGGAACCTAATCTTAGTTTCCAGCAGGCCAGTGAGACGCCCAGCCGACTTTACAAAGGGAAAACTTCCCTGTTATTCTCCTTCAATACTTTTTTTTTTTTTTTGGAAATCAACTTTAATCTCTATTTTTTTCATTCCAAAAAGAATAGTTTCGGAGAATTAGAGATTATAAAAAGGAATTCACCTTGGCTTTTCTGTCACTTTTGAGCCGAGGACTATTTAGGGGAGGGAGATCCAGAGGGCACTGGCATACGCAGAGGGGGTACTAAAGGAGCTACAGCCCCCCCGAAATTTTTAGAAAATAAAAAATTCAAATGAAGGTAGTAATAAAGTCGAAAAAACTCAAAATGACCCCCAATAACAATTTTTGTGTTTGAATTACTTTTAAAACGAAGGTTTAAAATGGTAATTTGAGCTCATACCAAATGAAAATAAAACACCAACACTGAAATTCATTTACGGCAATGTATTCTATCATTTAACCAAATATTTAATCTCCCTCTATATTAGAGCACAGCCAATTATGATTGTGAACTGATAGCAAAAAGTTTGTTTGTTAAACTTGTTTTAAGACCAATTTATGCACAGAAAGGCAAATCGGGACTGGACGTATAGTTTAAAGTGGGATCCGAGCCACTCAGTGGGGTAGCGCAGATCTTTGGCTCCCCCCTGCAAGTAAAATATTGAGGGCCCCCTTAGTGTAAAAAAAAAATATGATGCCAGAGTGGGACGGAGGTACAATAGTTAGCTAGTATCTGCCCTCCCCCCTTCGTTGTACAAGAAATTAACTTTTACCTCAAATATTATGCCTTCCCATTTTTTTGTTATCGACTTATATCACTGTAGTACCTTCTTGAAACTAAATCAGGATGGTCTGAATCTCTGAAAAATAACTGGAAGAAGAATCTGAAAATATTTTCTCTACTTCAACGCAGGGACACAGCCAGGTATCACTTTTGGAGGAGGGGGAAGCTTCCCGCTGCCAAATATTTTGTTCCTGATGCTTTGTATTTTTGCTTGAAATATTTTTTTAATGATGTTACATATATTACACAGATATTAAAAAATACTGTTTTGGTGGAATTGTAAAATGATAGTAAACACTCCTCTTTTGGACTTTGAGGTGGACGTGCCTTCAGCCCCTGGTTCCTCCAGGCCAAGATTCAACGTAAGAGTCGCTCATATTAGCCTTCTAATACTGAGTGAGTAATATACTCAAGCAACAAACTTATCCTTCAGTAAAGGGGGTTGAACCGGACATCTAGATTGTCTGTAGTAACCTATCACAAGGTACATTTCAATCTGCTACGAAGAAATAACTGCGGACTCTAGTATTGAGTGATAGATAATAAAGCTGCGAAGAAACTCTATTCACTGAAAATTTGTCACTCCACGAAATGCAGCTTGGAAGGACTGAAACCCCCCCCCCCCCCCCGACCCAACAAAATAAAAGAAGGTTGCCACAGGTTAGTAGACCTCAACATCATTATACATAATTTTAATGCTGCCATTCTTTTTTCGATAGACCAGTGATCATACTTTCTTAAATACTTTTTCATGAAACAAGAACCTTTTTATTAATAGACCATCAGTGCTCGAATTTGCATAATCATTCTCCTTCACCTACTGCATTATCTTCAAGTTGTTTCACACAAGGATCCTTCCTTCTATCCCCAACGCGAACAAGGAAATTTTCAGCGAGGAATTTTCCCTTCGAACACTGCAGATAAAAAAATCGTAAAACATTGGAAAATAAGAAGTAGTTCGACAGAAATGTCCACAAAATGCCAAATTGTAAGAAAAATGAACTTACAAATTACACAAAATAATGGTCACATTTAACTCATACGTTGTATACCCTGCGTGGCAGAGGATGGGATAATGGTCTTTACTGCAAAGGGATAATTTACTATGGGTCCCACTTTTAACTAAGGTTTTCGTCCCCTTTGAAGTAAAATGTAACAAGTGTAGACAATATGGGAAATTCATTTCAGCTCTTATTTCAATATGAAAAGAATTGTGACCCCCTTGAAAATATTAGGTGGGAAGTTACATTTTAAATATCACGTGTAAAACTAAAAGGTTACAAATTAACAATTTTGATGTTTATTGTAAAATAAGGATAGACTGGTTGAGCAACTGAATATTTCTACTGGATTCATAACTGTAGACAATTGACACGCTACACTACGTTTACGACAAACTGCGTAGATACAAAGGTATGAGATGAGGGATATTTTCCTATCGATGGACATCTGCGAGCCAGTAATTTAATTCTGCATTTCTGAGGGGGACCCATATGACAAGTTACTGGGGCCCCTCTGGCTGAGATAATACGTCACTGCTTGTTATCGCAGACGTCGTATATGATGTTACTGGGAACTAGATTTCTGTTTCGTAAATCGATTTTTTTTATAAGCGACACTATATGTGGAATTTCTGCGATTATATAAAATATTCAAGAGCGCATTGTGGGGCTCCTACACCTCCCCCCCCCCCTTCATTGCCACTGGAGCCACTACGCCTCCACCGAGTATTGAATCGGGGGTCCCTTGATTACAAGGCGACGACGTCACCACTACGCCATCGGAGAGGCCCTGATAACACAAAGTGTGTAGCTTCTTGTACGAGAACAGTAACAACAGGATCCTGATTCCAAAGTGGAGAATTTATATTTTAGGTATTTTACTACATAATCTATGTTAGTTGGCCATTTTACTGTAACGAAATGAATGTACAGACGGAAACAAAAAGAAACATGCAGCTTCACAGTGCATAGGCTGGTGATCTCAAAGGACGATGTGTAAGGTTTTTTTTCAACTAAGGAAAGGAAAACAGTTATTCTTCAGGGTTTCGGCACATCTGTCAGTGGCCAGTGGGAACGACCATTCATTCTCCCCCTCTCCCTGCCAGATCGTAAAAGCAGCGAGGTCGGGTTGCTGAAACTGGGTAACGATGGTAAGAATATGGGAGTTTTGTGACTGGGAAAAAGGAGAATTTCTTGAAAGCGACGTCAGCGCCTCCCTCGTGTTCCCTTGGTACTGTTGTTAGAACGGAACTAAGGACACCCTCGAAATTTGGATTTCTTTCAACATCCAGCCGAGGCTTAAGCAGCCATATTGGGTCACATTCCATATTCTGGGTGTAAAAAAAGAAAGAATGATATTGTTTCCAATCCCACTTTGTCAGATACATCTTACATTATGAAGTGCATTAAAATCATGCGGAATGCATGTTTTCACATCATAAAAACCTATTTCTTACTAAAAAAAATAACAGTAGGAAAATGTATTCTGATTCTGCTCTTGCTGACACAAACAACTGAAGTAGTGACAAAAATAATAATAAATATTTCCAATATAAACTTTTTTCATTTAGTATACTTGTATAACTGGACAAGCAGTGGGTGGTAGATCCTTTTGCCTAGATTTTGAAATTTTTTAGTTTAATAAAATCCAGAATACACACACAAATGTATCACAGAAGTAGATATTTAAGTTAATGAGCGTTTCAAGAAAACATACATTTTTGTATGTTACAGGTAATTTTTCGTCATGGTATCATTTGTTTAACAATACTATGCCATTATGAAATTATATATCTTTTGTTTTATTTAAAAGCCTGTATTTTATCGAAATACCCTTTCTATGGATGATAACATATTTGTTCACAGGTGAGAGAGAGAGTTAGTTAGTTTATTTGTTGCATTGCATAGTACCAATAATGACGGAAATAATATAGAAGTTGGCTTTATAAAATGCTATTTTGTTCTTTACAGATGTCAACTGAAGGAGGACCACATTCGTCATTGATACCAGACGTAACATGCAGCATTTTAAATGAAGTAGGAGTAATGTATAAGGAAAAAGGGACATGTAGGTTATATAATCTAGATAACTTATTGGTAGAGGCACATATTTTTTTGTAAATAAAGAAGTAACATTTCAGTACAGAAACTAGTTAATTTCGGGTTCAAAAGCGGTATATAAAATGACATTTTTCTTTTAAAATTGTGAATATAATTCTAAATTTAATTTATAAACCACTTATTATATACAAAATAAACTTATCCCTTCTAATGGAACATTTATGTAGTTAGCAGATTATTAAGTTTATTTCTGTATAAAGGGATCCATTTTTGTTTCTCAAATATTTACAGTAGAATGAATCATTTTTTCCAGTGAATTGCATAATTTACATGATAATTCAAACTTCAGATAGTGTCGTGCCAGTAAATAAACTCTAAATTTTGTGTTTAAGAGTCTATTTTGCATTTTGCAGTTCATTTTGTGACAAAATGGTAGGAAAATTCACCTCACACCTGTCAGAAACATTAAAAATTAACATTAGAATGTATTATTTCACATTTCGTGTTTTCTTCAAAAATGAAATATGTATACCTCTACTTATTGGAAATAATAATAATAATGTACTTCTGGTATTATTATTAGGGATAGGCTGATACTTCACCAGCAAGACTCAAAATTAACAATTGTAAAAACGATAGTAAATAATTTTGTTTTGTACTTCTTTCTATTTCTAATGTTATTAATAGGGCTCAGATGTTATAAAATTACTTTATGTATGAATATGCAAGCTTCATTTTTCATTAATAACAAAAGTGTCATGTACTAGTGAATGTATTTGAATAATTGGACAAATCTGGATTTTTCGTGGTTTAAACTGTTCAAACTTTACAAATTTTATTGTGGCTCGTTAAGATTTTGTTATTCCAGCTATAAAGATGTTTGTGTACCGAAGTATAATTACCAGGCGTAGACGAAACTAAAAATTATTCTGCACCAGCCCCTCTTTTTTCAGGAGACAGTTTCTTTTTTTTAATACAGACCAAAAAGCCATGAATCCAAGCTTAAAACATTTCATTTATTAAATTAATAAAGGATTGGATTAAAAGTAATTAATTCTTGCACCCAAGTGGCCTTCCTCAAGAAGATTCAACTGGTAACACCATGGTTAAACTACACTCATGACCATGAAATTAGGCAGGTGGCAGAAGTTTGTGCTGCACAACCCCATGTGTTCAGAGGTTTAAATGAATGAAAGATCTCGTAGATTTGGTCTTTGTAATCCATGTGACACAAACTGACAGTATTTGCTCAAAAGGTTAGGGTTGACTCAAGAGTTCCCCAAAGAGGTGTCGGTCTGACACTCGAACTGGGCAATGCAGCCTGTTGACTTTCCCACACAGTGCTGACACCAGCAACTTTTGTCCCGCTCTCGCTTTGCTTTTCCCATACATGGCACCAGCACAATTCCGCCTATTTTCGTGGCCATGCGTTTATATAATACATTCTAATACATGGCTGACTCTACCATATTGCTGCAGATTTTGAAATTCGGCTAGCAACAGTGCAAAAATGCATAATGCCATGTTTGTTATTCTGATTTAATGATACATAAATATTTTTTTAAAAAATATTTTACTCATTATTTAAAAAAAAGCAAACTTGAAATACCGTATTTACGCGTGTATAGTGCACGTGCGTGTATAATGCGCACTCTGGTTTTGGATAGGTAAAAGTGATAAAAAATTATATCTCGT
Organism: Lepisma saccharinum; assembly: GCF_977018435.1. Lineage (NCBI taxonomy): Eukaryota > Metazoa > Arthropoda > Insecta > Zygentoma > Lepismatidae > Lepisma > Lepisma saccharinum. The sequence goes on along the minus strand of NC_139246.1, from coordinate 22,825,401 downwards.
ATATAATGCGCAGTACAATCCAGTTTCAAGAAATGGCTTTCTTAGTTGTAGGTTGTAAATCTGTTGCTATGCTGATCAAGAGTGAATGATGTCATACTTATTCAATTGCTTATTGCTTTAATGTAACATTTATACGAGGCACATTCAGGACTTTCCAAATAGCAGTACTAGTACTATAAAAATCAGAACATTTCTTCATTTTTTGATGAACTTATTTCAACCACATTTCACATTAGCGTCGTTATCTTAAATGGAATACTGTTTCCATATTCAGAAACTGCAGGATTCAAGCTTTACAACGATATATAACATGATAGGGTTCCGTAAACATGAAAAATCAATGTAAGTGTCCCAAAATCATGGAATGACCCTGTATGGTTTCATGTTGGCTGTCTGAATTATTCCGTGCATAATACGCACCACAGTTTTTGGGGGCAAAAATTTTGGAAAAAAGTGCGCATTATACATGAGTAAATACGGTATGTTTTACAAAAAATTTCCAAACTGGATTTAAAAATTCAGGCACTAGGGTGAAAATTTTCAGGTGCACCCTGTATTTACCTTCCCTGATTACTACTTTTTCATTTTTCCTTTTATTCAGCACAGGAGAATAAAATAGTAACATATTTGTCACTTTCCAGTTACAGACGAAATGCTGTTGTCATTGCATAACGTATTTGGGAGCCCTCTGGAAAGAGCGTTGGAGTTACTGGATGCAAACGGAATCACGATGCTCCATTCACCCAGTGGGCGTTGCATAATGCAAGTTACAGGAAGCTCTGGGAAGTTGTACACGCTCTTTCCCTCCGTCAATTATTGCCCATGCCCGGCATATCATTTCCAAGTGATAGGAACCAAGATGCATGTTTCATGCAAGCACGTAATAGCAGCCTGCATTGCAGAAGTTACTGGGAAGCACAGAGAAGTTGAAGTTAGCAATGATGAGATTAGCAGAATCTTGTGCGAGAGTTCTGGCATAATGCATACATAATGTCTTTTAAGAGTGTGGTGTTTTCTGTATGTCCTGAACTTGGTAAATCCATCCCCAAATGTGCATGGATTAGTATCATGGTACGGAACCTGTTTTTTTTATACAAGAAATATACGTTCCATGTTGATACTTTTATATTTTCATATATCCTCAAGTTTCTGTACATAGCAACTTCATCTGTTCAATGTAGCTGTAGAAAAAACTGATTGTAAATATCTACCTTACCTGTCTTCCACCTCATTTCATATTGAAAATTAAAATTGTGTTATTGCTTTAAATGCCCTTTCATCATGAGCCTAGTGTCTAGCCTGTCATTTAGAATCATGTATAAAATTGTAACACCTAGATTGTGGAATACTTGCTTCTTGTCTAAGTCTACAGCAATGAGCAAACGTCTATAATAAGTTTGTCCATTGTACTTGAGTTAGGCAACATACATAATGCATTATGGGAGAGCAAGTCTTTGAGGCTCTAAATGTCTCATTTGTATTGAAGGTTACAGTACAAATACAAAAAGTCATGGAAAAAATCTGGATGTAATACAGGGTAATTGAAAATAATTCCTCCGGTTACAAATGACTGCATTATTTTTTTATGAAGATGCAGGAATTATATGCTCAGGAAACAGTCCATAATTTTGTTTACATATCTTACAGATATTCTATGTGACTCCACATATTCATGTGGATGATGTCTAAACAATAATCCAATTCCCACCGTACATGAGCACGCATGTTTGTTGTCACTGACTCCAGAGTACTGAATATGCAAACATTGAGTTCATCTAACATTGGGGCAATCGTAGCACATACATGGTATCCCTAACATGCCCCCATAAGAAAATGATGTGGGGTTTAGGTCAAGAGACTCTGCGGGCCACTTATAACACCTTATCATCATGCCCAGAACGAGCAATCCGATAGTTCAAAAGTTTTTCATTCAATGAAGAACAAACGTCAAGATGCCAGTGTGGCAGTGCTCCATCTGGCTGAAATATAAATTTAATGAATATTCATTTACTTGTGGAAAGAACCACAGCTCCAATGTTTAAGTAAGTGTTCCCTGTTAATGGTGGTTCCTATGAAAGGTAGGCATGCTTGAACACATGGCAGGAATTAGATTAGCATTTAGATGTTGTTTATGTGGCCATGGGGAGTGAGACAGAACAGTTATTCCATGAGCATGTAATCACTGTATCTTCATTAACACTAAAATACTTGGCACACACAGGTGATGTACAGGGTGGGAAATAACCTTTTGCTAGGGGTCCACAGTAAAAAGTAACAACAATTAAGAAATTATGGTAATACCAAATGTTTACTACGACAATTGTGGTTACAAAAACAAAATTAAAAGTTAGTATGTCCGCCGCTTGCTTCTCTCACAATACGTAGACGATCAGGGTAGGAGCTCAGAAGATTCGCAAACAAGTCCGTATTCCATTCCATGTCACGAAGGACTTGTTCCAGATGTGCAAGGAGTGTTGCCCGGGAATAGCGGTCCGGTCCACGTTCCACTATCATCAAGGACTCAACTGCGTTCTTCAGAATAGCCCCAAAATGCTCCGCTGCATTCAGGTCCGGTGATGCACCCGGCCATTCAGAACTGCTGAAGAAGTCAATGCCACTTCGCCGAAGAAGGTCTTGGTTTTAGCATTTGCCTTGAAGCAAAGTGCTTTGTCGTGAACTAACTTTTAATGTTGTTTTTGTAACCACAATTGTCGTAGTAAACATTTGGTATTACCATAATTTCTTAATTGTTGTTACTTTTTACTGTGGACCCCTAGCAAAAGGTTATTTCTCACCCTGTACTATGTACAAATTTCAATGAAAAATGAAGGCTTGGCCAGGAATTGAACCTAGCGTGCCGTGCCATTGCTGAGCTAGTACTGGTATCACCAGGTTTATTTGCTCTTGCTGTTTTACCTGCATGGAATTTTGTCTCTTAGCGCTGGGTCTGTTGTCTTTGAAATACTGTTGATGTTGACAGTCCCTGGCAGGGATTTGATTGTTTTCTCTCTCTCTCACACACACACACACACGTGCATGCGTGTATACATTTACTTAAAGTTGTGTCAAAACTGGGGGGGGCAAGGACATTTTACTTTTTCTTGGTAGACAAAGCTTAGCATTAAATGGTCATAGTACAAGGAAGCAAAAAGTGGGAGAGCAACTGATTCCTCCATTGCCCCCCCCCCAAAAAAAAAATTGCTGCCACCTGTAGGGTGAGGTAAAGTTCCGTGTGTCATGAAGGCATATAAGGGGGTGGTTTTGATCACAAGCTTGGTTATCTTTACTCCCCAATCATTTGTAATTGGATGGATCACTTTGTATTACTTTTATAATGCACCAGGGTTCTGAAAAACAAAGTTTTAAGCATTGTCACTTATAATCATAAGTATCATAAATATAAAAGATATACTTTTGTATTTAATTATTTCGATAAATATTTTATATCTACATGTTTCGCTTGATATGAAATTAATAAATATAGATAAACTAGTACTCACTTTATTTGTGAAACTTTTTTTTTCCTTCTGTTGCTTAAGTTCCAACGAGGATGGTGGCAGTGGCCACTGAAATTAATCAAACAAAGAAAAAACAGTTTCGCAGATAGTCAGTACTACAAACTAAACTCCGTGACACAACAGCCCTTGAAGAGCCAGGGCATGCCAGAGTGGCTTTTCATCGGGTAGCGCGTGGTCACCACATTGGATCCCATCGCCACTGTTTTCTAGATTTCGTGACTGGAACCTGCTACTTCTTCTTTTCAAGTAGCTTCCCAATTGTCCTCACGGCGCTGGGTCAACGCTGAATTTTTGGGAGCTTCCCTTGGGAATCGAACCCGCGACTGCTTGCACCAAAGGCGAGAGCGCTAACCAATTGGCTACGTGGGAACTCATAAAGTGTGTTTCTCTGTATTTATCTTACTGCATTTCATTTCCCAATTATGAATGAAATTAATCTTGTTACTTGTTGAAAATTGAACCAAAAAAGACTTTCATAGCTGTGAATGAGCTAAAATCTTATGGACCCATGTTTTTTTTTCCATATATTTTGAATCTCTCACACACACACACATTCATGCATGCACACACTTACTTAAGGTAAGGTAAAGTTCACCATGCTCTGGTCACCTCTACCCTACATGTTTGCCACCATGTACCCATTGAACCCTAGAGCCACTTTGTGAGGGACAAGGCTGAAAAAATTCCAACCTTGGGCCTACCATGTAGATGGCAGATGCCCTACCAAATAGACCACCATGACTTCCACACACTTATGTGGTTTAAAAAATCTACAACGTGCATTCTTTACACCTAGTCTTATTGAAAATGAAGTTTCTCTGTAGTAAAGCTGTGGAAATTATTCCAAACATGCACATTGGGTGGCTTGTTCTGAAAATTTGGCTTGGTGTTCTGCAAAAATTTCATTTATTGAATATGTTGTACAGGGTAATTCAAAATGAATGGTGCAACTTTACTCACTTATTATGACGTTACTATTTATGATAGAAAATCAGACAAGGCATTAACATGAAGAAAAACTGTGGAAATTTTACTCACATGACTCACATTACAAAGATTCAACATGGGAACCACATGTAATGCAGTAAACATCTAAACGATAATCAAGTACATGCTATGCACGAGACAGCAAGCCATTGTCCGTGGTTTCGAAGACACTAACAATTCACAGTTGCAACTTTGGCAAATCTTTTGAAAGGGTGAAACATGGGCATTACTACTAAAACGCATGTGGAAATGTCTTTGCACCACTGTGAGTGAATTAGTTCTTGATAGCCCCAACACACAATACACCTTCTAATGGTCACTAGCTGTCTTGCAACACTGGCGATCCTGGTGGAACAGCGGCAAAGCAGCATAAGCCCACTTAGTGAAAAAAAAACAAAAACTTCTAGAGTCGTTTTCACGTTCAGAAGACACAATGGGCTCTTATGGGCAATGCTTTTCTTATGGGAAATACGAGCGCGCTGTTGTCAAATTTCTGGATTTACAAATTTAGCTTAAGTAAAATCGGTACCTGCAGTTTTGCAGGAAATTTTGTAGAGAATACGATGGTGAACACAAAAAACTGGTAACTTGCTTATATAATTTTAGATAAATTAAAAACGCAAATTTTCTGTGCAAACACAATTTTTACATTGTTTTCATTCCTAACGTTGAAACATGCCGTAAAATTGAAGCTTTCATTATGAACAAAATTGACACTGTTTTTTAATTGTCATAGGTGACGGTGGTACTCAGAATTTATCAATACTTTAAAGCATATTTGCATTAAAAAATATTCAAATAAAGTATGTGGAGATTTTTTATATTTGTGCAGTAGAAAATGTTGTCGCTGGCCATTTTTTGTTCTGTAATTCCAAGTAAAAACTTCCAGCAAAAGTTGTGGAGAAAATAATGAATTATTTTTTATAACCACTCAAAGGTTCCCAGAAATATTACTTCCATGCATTTGGAGTTTCTTTTTAACCCGAACCGTGCGCGAAGTAAGGAGACGTTGTCTGGCCATCTTGAGCTGACTTACCGCAGCATTCCAGCTAATCACCACCAAGTTTTCCAGTTATTTTATTTCCATTCAGTAAAAATATTAACTTCATGCAGTTTGTTATAATAGAATTGAAATTACTTAAATTTAATAATTGACAATTATTTCCAATGCTGCTGTTGTGAGCAACATTAGTGCTGTCGCAAATACACGTTGTTTTCATTTACATTACTGTCGACATTAACACTGAAATGAAGATCACCTTTCAGTTTCCAACATACACATAAATTCATAGACACCATATTAACCTTTGAAAGGCTTTCCAACACGTGACAAAATATGGGGCTTCAAGATAGAAATATGACATGCCTTGCTTGAGTCATTCACGTCTTATCAGTTCACGTGGGCCATAACTCATTTGTTTGTTTGGGTTGCAACTTAATCTAACCCATGTGCCAGGTTCCCCTTACTTGAGTGAGAGATCTGCTTTGGTCTGTTTAGACTTTTTCCCTCTCCCGAAAAAGTGTTTTCAGTTGTGTGAGCTCTCAGTGATTTTTACTTTTTTAAGTGATTTCTGAAGTGTCATATTCGTGCATTACACTCGCGTGTGTAGTGATCGCAATGGATCATAGTAAAAATGGTAACTGTAACGTTCACAGTATAATATTAATAATTACATATAATTATCATTATATATACAAAATATCTAACACCTTCATTGTGAAGGAAGGTCATCATTTCCCGGCGACATGAGCTAGCGCTGTATTGCCAGCACTGTTCGGTTTCTCCATAAGCGCCGTTGTGTCTTCTGAACATGAAAACAACTCTAGAGTTTTTTTTTTATATTGAGGCCTTGTCTGATTTTCTATCATAAATAGTATCGGGAGTAAAACTTCAAAACCCACAAAAGTGTGAAACCAAGAAAAACATGGGTAAAGAAAAAATTGTCCATTACATTGTGGCTTATGGGTTACCCAGATGTTCACAAGTGTTTCCAGCTATCAGTGGCTACTGACAGAACTTCATGCACTACTGTACAGCAACTGAAATAAATACACAAAGTTCTTAAAAACTTTTTTGTTGACTAGATACAATAGCACATTGCACATCTGTTTAAAAATGGATAATTCTGCACTAGTATTTTTATGAAGTAGTTTGTGTTTCAGTAGAATGTTCAGCAGTATTCTTCTGTATCAATTTTTGAAATTTGATCCCTTGAAAGTGGTAATAGGATATTGTCTCCCTGTGTTGGTTCACTGGACCTGAAAGAAAAATATCACAAACCTCAGTACATACGGATTTACATGGAACCAAGAACTGACATAAAATTTAGTGCTAATTGGAGACACACCCGTTTAATTTTTTATGTCAACATCAAATGCGAGATTACATACTGTAGTTTTCACTTCAGGAGATTTTAAAAGATGGGAACTACATTTTCTTCTCGCAGTTCATCATGACTAGATCCAACAAATGCAAAAATGTGTAATAAACACTTAAGAGTGAAGTGACAAGTCGTTTGGGAACAAACCTTCAGAAATAAATGCAACCTTTCATACTGCAGTAATATGACACATGTTGCTTGTTCCTTGACTGTCGCCCAGACTCTGTTTTCTCAGTAGCATGCATTTTGCCATCTTATGTGCTGCATACCCAGTAATTTTGGCACTTCAGTATGAACCCCTGTGTCAGTTGAGTCTATATGTTGTTCTTAAAGGTTTGCATAAACATAATAAGGTGACGAGTTGCAGCAAAATTAAAAAAAAACAAAAAAACATTATTTTACATCACTTCAGTCTGAAAACTTCTTTAAACATTAAATTTATAGTTTATTTGCAGATGTAGCTCCTAGGACTGGATTCTCCTCAAAAGTTAAGTTAAATTCCAGATCATTCTATGGCAACATGTGGGATTAAATATACATTTCTTTAACCCTTAAATACGGAAAACTCCTCAATGCCAAGTACTTCTGAGAACAAATATTTTAAAATATAAAGCAACACACCTTGCTCATTAAATAAGGTATTATTAAAAAAATATGTACATAATCGAAGATTAATGAGAAAATAGGTACAGATCCATACATCGTTTTCGTCATTACAGATCATGCTATAAGTACTAATATGTGCTCATAAAAAACAATTGCATGTTAGTAATTATATGAATATGAATTTTTAAAAAAATCCAGAAATTTGAACTTGGGAGACAATGACAGGGTGGGAGGGGTCAAAACGGTACCTACATAATGAGTAACATGTTTATCACTCTCGTACAAAAAAAAATACGTTTCTTTTTATATAGTTCCTGAGAGAGAAAAATATTTTTGAAAGTAAAGCAACATGCATCTCACGTGTGTGTGAAAAGAAGGCTTTATTGAAAACATATATCTCAGAAAATAATCTGAATATACGAGGGTTACAGCAAAAGTCATGGCAACCATTTCTTTCCACGATAATGAGAGTCAAGCAAGAAATTTTAAAATATACAGTGGAGACCCCGTCACATGCAATGTATTGTGGCTGCCAATGACAGACGGAAGTGGGAAAGTAGTGTAAATTAGTGGTTTCAAAATAATACTTAGTAGGTATCGTCTTTTAGCCTCTTTTTTTATCAATTGAATATCAGTTTTTGACATATTTTGACAATTTTTTGTCGATGTTTTAGCATTTAGCGATGTTTTAGTAAAATTTCCCTTTTTTTCCCACTCATACTTGGTAGGTATGCATTTGTATCCTCTTTTTTTATCAATTGAATATCAGTTTTTGACATATTTTGACAATTTTTTGTCGATGTTTTAGCGTTTAGCGATGTTTTAGTAAAATTTCCCTTTTTTCCCACCTCACACTTGTAGGTATATCACGATCTTATGTGATATAACTTAACCTATTTATTTTTTTTATTACGTGCTAAACTACACGAGAGCCTCTACGTGCTTTGACCTACTTTAGAGTAGACCCAAATAGAGAGTTCAGCATCATTAATTGAGGTTCAGTGTTGCCAACCCACCCCAAGAAAATTTCACCATGGTGATATTTTACAGGCGAAGCTAACCTACAATTAGGAGTTGGCAACACTGACTAGTTGCTTCACAAACCTCTTGTTCTTTAAACATATGATATTTCACAGGCGAGGCTAACCTACAAGTTACAAGTTGACGGCGTAGCCTTCTATAAGATGACAAGTATGCAGTAAGATGAAGAAGACGACGCCAACTGGCAATAGCGGTGTTAATGCTTCCTCCTCTCTACCCCCCCCCCCCAACCCTCTTCTTACCGGGCCTCCTCCCTTATGGCGGGAACCCAACGTGTTCTGGCACGGTCCTTTTTTTTTTTTTTATTACGACGTTTTACGGACTAAACTAACCTGCAATGAGAGAAAAGTGGACAGAAGAAAAGCTCTGGCATCACTTTTTAAGCTATTTTTTTTACCTCCTGCTCTTATGCTAACCTCGCCCTTTGACCTATATTTTTGAAATGACTTTCCTATAAGTCTGCTGTCTCCTCTCACTGTAAAGGTCCCCTCAGTGTAATCTACTACAACCTTGTACTATCAGCGTAATCTACCACGATGTGGTTTTTTTTTTAAACTCATGTGTGATCTTCTACAATGTGTGCCCCCCCACTGCTACGACCTAAACGGGACCTCTCTCTCTCTTATGATGTTTTGAGCGCCCCAACTGCTACGATGATTTTCTCCTCATGATGCAAAAAAAAAAAAAATGGTATTGTAGCGGTATTTGAAATCGACTGTGCTGTGTGAAGGGCATGTTCATTGAACAATAGGAGGAGAGCGGGGGAGAGTACAAGCAAGCGGCGCCCCCTCAATTTTTTTTTCAAGAAATTCGATTTGTCAAGTTAGTTTTTTTTTAGATTAAAAAAATTTTGTAATTGTAGGGGTTGTAGAAAAAACTATTATTGCTTGTTGGCGATATTTAAAACTGCTCCGTGACCCTCTCGTTCTTCACGTCGTACGCGAAGGACTTCTCTGCGACGATACATAGAGTATCGGCAGGCAGCGCGTCGTGGAACTCGCACACGATCTTGATGTTGGTTCGATCGTTGACCACCACCTGCTTCCGCTTCGTCGTGTTGATGACGAACATCGGCCTGCGTGCTTTGAATTCGCTGGGCATGTAGTACATGTCCACGTTTCCCTCGGTCACGCGCTTGTAAGAGGTGTAAGCTTCGTAAAGTTTTAGGTAATCGTCTTTGGTCATGTCGAGGTTGTAATTCTCGCGCGGGAACACTTCGTTCCTGCCATTCTTGAGAGAAACGTTCTTGATCTTGCAGTCGTCGAATTTGCTGGAATCTTTTTCCTGATTCTTATCGCGTCCGGTCTGAAAGAGCACTACGACGAAATCTGGCATGTCGAACTGTATGTTGTTGAACTGCGTCGTCACGTCGAATTCCATGTGACTTCCGGACGCTATCTTCTGCACGCACTGGTAACCGTGAAAATGAATCGGCACCTGCGGACTTTTCAAGATCTCCGCTTTGTACTTGAGGGCGTAGTTGGTTTCGTATTCCACCACCGGCATTCTCAACTCCATGCTCCGGATGACGCACTTGGCTGCTTCGGGTAAAGTGTTGGGCAGCGGTGTGATACCGTCCGCGTTCAAGTTGCTGTATCGCATCTGTGCGTCGTTGTCGTTGGCCGCTCTTCGAAATGTGATTCTCAGTCCTCCCTTCCACATGATCTCCTTGTAGTCCGAGAAGAATCCCGGAAGCAGACGCATGGGAAAGAGCACCGTGTGACTTCTCGTCGATATTTTGGTCCCCACTTCGAATCCTCCCGCCTGATAGTATGCTGCGTCCGTTTTGGATAATTTCAATGTTCCCACTGCCGTCGACGTGATGCCTGGATAATCGATTCTGTCGATGACCGTACCGTGTTTCCTCACCTCCACCTGCGAAAACAGGTGAGGCACGAAGTTGTCAACGAGTATCAAATTTGCTGCTGCGGGGAACGCGTCTCCGCTTTCTTTCTTCACCACGTCGAATTGAAGGTAGAGGTCCGCTCTGTGAGGATGAACGAACCCGTCGCCTACGTCCACATCGTATTCGATCTCCCGGTTCGCTTCGTTCAAATTGGCGAACGTGCGACGGTTGGGAGGGAAAGATTGCAATTCGTAACTTTCGATTTGCTCCATTTTTTTTTTCACTATGTGTGTTATTTATTATAGGTTGATCTCCAGGATGGCCGTCGTCGTTGCACCTGCGAAATCCACCACGTCTCCTTTCTCGTTCGTCACCACCAACTCTATGTTGTCTATGCGGTTGCGACATACTGGAAAATAGATCGGCGAAGAAGGTGTGTAGATGATCGGTTCCATGAATTCGGAACTGGGTTTGAACGTGGCTATGATTCCCGTCTGCTTGTGACTTCCCAACAATCCGTCTGAGGATTTCGTGATCATGCCTTCGGCCACGTTGCAGTGAACGTTCAAAGTTTCGATGGCCAAGAATTTAGGAATGTTTGCTGCCGTGTGCTTGATGCCAGCTTCGAGTTTTGGGTGATTGTTCTCGAAACCTAAAAGTTCTCCTATGGTGCCCAGATCCACGGTCTCCGTCGCCGACACGATTTCCACTCTGTGCGTGACCAAATTTTGAGAAAGGTATGTGCCTTTTGGTAATTGAGCTTGCAAAGTAGAAAGATTGTATTGACCTGGCGTGACGACGATATGTTCGCTTCGGACGCTAATTTTGTTGTGGTGCGTGACGTTAGGTATGAGGTACATGCTGTAGAATGCACGCAGAGCTACGGATTTAGGATAGACGATGTCGTCGTGCAGCGTGAGTTTCAAGATCGAAGATTCGCTCATGAGATGGAACACGCCCATCGTGGTGATGTTTCAGGTTCCACAATGCTTTCTGGAAATCTTTGATTGTAGGGTTATTTATTTTAGAGAGAAACGCGAGCATGGAGAGGCAGAGATGACCGCAGTTCACGTCTCCGAAATTTTGAATGCGTTCGTCGTTGTAGTATATAGGATTGTTCGTTTTCAGATAATGAACTAAATTTGTAGGTGGAACACCTCCGAAAGAATCGAAAACGAATGCTTTATAATTTTTGTGGTAACATATCCAATGCGTGCCTGGATTTTCTTGACTGTCCAAGTTGACTACTCCACATTCTCTATTCCTAACGGTTGAAGGTAACGAGTCGGACATGAAAACTCCTCTGAAGTTTTTGATTTGTAATGGTTTGATCAGAGATTCAATGTCTCGGTTGGTGAGTGCTGTTTCTTTTTTTTTAAACTTTTTCATTGCGCCCTTCCCCCCTTTCTTCTCCATGGCCAGGTTGTGACGTTTCTGTTCTTCCAATTCCGCCTTGTTCTTCTTCGAGTCGATGACGGTTTTCGCGATGGCGGCGCTACCCCCGGCCAAACTTCCAACGGCCCCCAATGCTGCCAGGATGGCCGGGATGCTGAATATGAAACCTCCGATCTTTTGCTGTTTCCGCGAACGCTGCAACCGTCTCAATTGAGGTGTGCTGAGAAGTAATTTCATTCCGTGTCCTTTGGACAAGCAAGAACGTTTCTTCTCGCGTTGTTTCTTGGTGAGTAAGCCATCCAGGGCACCTAGATTTTTTAGATTGGAGTATGGTATCTGGTGCACGACACCCTTGGGCTTCATTTTTTTTTGATGCTATATGTTATCTGGGAAAGAGAACAACTTTTTTTTTTCCGTTAGGTATACGATGTGTGTTATTTATATCGTCTCACTCAGAATAGGTGGCGATGTGTTATTTATATATATGTATTCTGGGAAAGAAAAAAGTTTTTGCTTCGCCTAATGCTATCATGTGGTTTACAAGATCGACAGTTTCAATGTTCGACGCGTACCAGTCTTCGGTAAATCTTCTTCTCCCCTGCCTCCACTCGTGCAGCTCGTCTAACCTATCGTCAATTTTTTTTGTTTGCGGCTCGAAAGAGAGTCTCTGGGGATCGGAACATTTTTTTCATTCCGCTTATTTCTCGGAGGTGATCCATTAAAATCATTTTGCACGGTGAACGAAATTCTGGCGTTACTTTACACAAGTCTATGAGTTTAGTTACATCCCCGTCGAACGTGAACGTAAATATTTTGTGCAACACTTCGGGAGGAAGTTGAGTTATACAAGTTGTCATTTTTTTTCATGGTATGTTATTTATATATATATATTCCGGGGGTGGGTGTCTGTGATTAAACAAATTCTATTACGTGCTTTGTTTTCTTACCAAGAAGTTCCTTTGTCCCCTTGTACACGATTTGAGTTTTGTTCTCGATTAAAATAGCTAGCTTCTCGTCGGATAACATGATAGCGTATCGATCTGGTAAATATAGACTGTATTGTCCGTTGAGCAACAGACGCACCTTGTACCATACTGGGTAGAAACAATTGAACCGGAAGTTATCGTGTAAGGTTTGTCCACTTCCAATTCCTGAATTTTTACATATTCGACTGATGAATTTAGCATTTGTTTTAATGCTTGGGCGTCTAGTGATTGTTTACTCATTTTATTTTTATTATAAGATGACAAACACAACTAGAGTTTTTTTTTTTCACGTAGTGTTATTTATATACCGAAGAAATTTTTTTTCACGGTTCGAGAATTTTTTTCATTTCTACACACCCAATCCAAATTTTTGTTTCGTTCTCATGGCTATGGTGGTGCCCAATGCTGCAACTCTTTCACCCAACGAAGCGTCTCTGCTGACGAATCTTTCGAAAGCGGCATGCTCCAATTTCTGGTCTGCTTCGTGACGTGCATCCAGATCGGTGCACGTGCTGTTGTAAGCGATGTCGTGATCTTTGCATGCAGCGTCCAACGGATTCACACCCTTGTCTCCTCTCTCCAATCTTTTCTCGAGTTTGGTACCCGGTCCGCAGTACTGGTAGCCAGGTAAATGCATCTCGAAAGGTAACTTGTTGATGATGTCGTTCACGAGTCCCTTTCCTTCAGCCACATTCCAGAAACTCGGAGGCAGCGTGTTGATAATTTTAATGAGGTAACCTATGCCCTTGTCGTCGTTCACGATGAAGTTGGAAAGTTTCGTGCTGATCATGTCCACGATGCCAACCTTCTCGTTGTAGAAATTACGATTGCCTGCATTCTCTTTGCCGGCTATCACCAACAATCGGTCCACGAGCTTCTTCACGTCGTCCACCCAAACGAATTCTTTGGGTAACGTGTTGTAGCGTTTGACGCCGCTTCCACTCTTCACCTCGTTCCAAATCGGTTTGATGAGATTCCTGTACTTCTCGCCGCTGCTCGATTTCACCCTATTCTGCGAGGCATCGTTGTTCTGGTACATGGCATTCGTCATGATTAGAATTTCCCTGTAACTCTGGTAATCTTCGTCGGTGTAATCTTTCGGCTGCTTTTTTGCAACGAGTTCCCACAGTCCCACCGTACCCGGATACCTGGTCCAACTGTTCTTCTCGCCTAAATTAACTTTAATGTCGTTGCCTTCAAAGGTGACTTTCGATTTCCCAATCTTCCACACGACGCCACCCTCGTTGGTTTCCATGCTCGGAAACAATCCGAACACTTCATCTTTGTCGAATTTCCCCGTGCTCAGGTAGTCTCGTGCCAAAGGTCCCAACTCGATCTTATCCAAAGACGAAGAGGTACTGCTTATGGCTTGACGTCGTGCCGGTACGTCCTTCAGTTCGAACAGCGTCGAAGGAATGCTCGAAATGGGCATGGGTACAGCGTAACTTTTAGCTGCGAGTGGTACGAGTTCGTTGATCAAATTTTTATTTTGTTCCGTGACACTTTTAATTTCTTTACCTAGACCGCTGATGGCGTCGATCACAGGTTGATCCTGACGTTTCTTCTCTTCGTAGGATCCGCGATTCTCGGATTTCCAACCTTTGAATCACTTCACTAGATATTCCCGCAACTTGAGATTGTCCTCTTCTTGAAATTGACGTTTTGACATTTTTCTATATACGTTGAAATGTTTCTGAAACGTCGAATTCTCAGCCTATACGTTCGGTTCTCGTAGTTTTCTTGCCGTCACCCACTTGAGACTATCCACTTTTTCTAACACTCACTTTTTGTTGTAATGGTTATTTTATATATGCTTGTCAGACGTTTGAAAAAAAAAGAACGTTTTTTCAAACTTTATTTTTTAGATTCTCGACCTTTGATTTTTTTTTTGATTTTTTTCTTCTTGTTGCAAATCTGAAATTGTCCTCTTGTTAGCCTTTGAGACGTCTAGATAAACGTTTATTTTATTCCTATACTTTCCATGGTTTGCTTTTCGAGTCATGTCAATGGTCACGAATCCGAAATCGTCACTGTTCCAACAGTGGGAGCAGAATTTAGAAAATAGATTGTAATTCATGTCAGCCCCTACGTAATCATCATGTGCGTGTTTTAAATTGGTGTGGTCTTGTCGAAACAAGCAAATAAAATTAGCATTATTGCGTAGCAGTTGTTTCGGAACCTTGGAAAAAGTTTGTGCCAGGTAGAAACAATCTAATCCTTTGTGACGTCCTCGAGTGAAAAAATTACGAATCTCGTTTTGATTTTCCAAGATCATGTCGTCGAACACCACAACGGAATTCTCGAGACAATCATCCAGTGGAATGATTTCAGATGCGAAAGTTGCAATGCCCAGTCCCTCGTACAGTTTCATAAGTTGCTGGTATTTCGGTTGTTCGAGACTTTTCGAAAATACATAGAGGTGTCTGTTTTCCCAGTCTAACCAATTGGGTGCGAGGATAAAATTATCAATGAGCAGTGTCGTCTTTCCGCACTCTGAAGGTCCTACGATCAGACACCGTATGCTGTCGGGGAGCAATTCGCCGTTTCTTTTCTTCGTTTGACTTTCCGAATCAGGTAGACGTTTCACAACATTCCACATACTCATAGAATCACTTCGTTCGAATCGATCCAACTCGTTCCCGGAAGTCCCAGCCATTTCACCAAAAGTTTGTCACCTCTCTTACGCAAAACTTTTTCGATAAGGTACGTGTCGGGGTATTTAGTTTTAGAGAGTTCCTCCTCGTAGAAGTGCCCCAATAAAATTTCACCGCCACTGTCCTTTATTATATACGTGTGACGGTTCCCGGGTAAAACTCGAACCACGGTAAAAAGTTCCGTGCTCCAATTTCGTGTGAAACCCCTGTCGAACGTTCGCTTCAATTTACTGATCCTCACCTGGTCTCCAATTTTGTATTTAGGTCTTTTTGTCGTGGGTGTGTACTTTGGACAGTAAACGGTAGAAATTAAACGTTGCTCGTCGGACTTGGTAACGTCAGCTGGCTTCATGCCTATCGTTCTGTGCACCGTGTGATTATAGTCGTTAACGAGTTCCGGAAGAATGGTGACCCACTTGTAGCTTCCCTGAAGCGTGAAGCGTGACCACATGTGCGATTTCAGAGTGCGATTGAATCTTTCCACGATGCTGGCTTTGATGTGACTGAAAGTCGAATAATGTTGAACGTCGTGTTTTTTAATAAACTTTTGGAATACGGCGTTGTAGAATTCCTTCCCCTTGTCCGTGTGCAGAAACCGAGGTCGTCTGCAGCTTTCGCGAAAAATTAATTTGAATGCTTCCGTGACGCATGTTCCCGTTTTCGCCTTCAAAGGTAGAGCCCATGCGAATTTCGAAAATGTGTCTATGACGGTGAGGAGGTACTTGTTGCCCTTGTTCAATTTATGTACGTTTTTCAACTTGCCGCTACTCATCTCCACGAGGTCGCTTTCCCAGAGGTTGTCGATGTCCTTTGTTACCACCGCTAAACGTTCGTAGTTGCAACGTGCAGGTTTATGCAATTCTTCGACGATGGCTTGCCTAGACATTTAGATTACGTTTGAAGAGAACCACGAGCGTGATGGGATTCAAAGAGGGTGGCACCTCGCTCGTGTTTTGAATGATCAGCTTATCGCCGGCACTCACGTCGAAAACGGTAAGATCTTCGTCTTTGTGTATTTCATATATGTTGCGCGTTTCGTTCCAACGTGCCAGAGGAATGTTTCCTGCTTTCTGGACACCACGATTCGATATCAACGTCATGGTGGGAACGCTAGCTTTTCTGCCGTGAGTACAGTACGAAAATTCGTTTATCTGAATCGTGCCATCGAGGAGAAACTTGTAATACGGATGATAAGGATGCAACATGTACAGTTTGTTACTTTCAACGAACGTGGAGATTCTCTGTTGATTGGGTACGCTGTTGATTTCGATGGCTTGCAAGGTGAACAATTTGGCGATTTTAGTGTCGACGCTGAGCAGATTACTGTGAACGTGTCCAAGTTTATTTTCGATGGGCAACAAATGCTCGACTATGGTATCCGTTACAGCAGAAAATGACGGTTTGATTTTCACCTCCACGTTCAACTGCTTGTAGTTTTCGTTCAGTTCTTGCAACTTGGCACCGAAAGAGGCCAGCGTCGATTCCTGCGTGGATTCCAGCACTCCAACTTGATCTCTGATGTTGACGACAATGTTCTGAAGGTTCTCAACTTGATTCCATTTCGAGCTCTTCTCGGTAAGATCGTTCACGATGCTTCGCATCTCTGTAAACTGCGTGTGAAGATCCGCGACGCTCTGCGAAGTGGGCAGCGTCGACACCAGCGAATTAATTTCATCTCGAATCTGTTCCACGTTTGCCGTTTCCGTTTCTAGTCGTTTCAGCATTCGTGATATGTTCCTTTTCAAAGCGTGTAATTCTTTGGAGGTGGGGAGATTGGCCACCGTACTTTCGAGATCGCTCAATGAACTTTTGATGTCGCTCGAATCGGATAGTGCCGTCACCGCCGTTTTCAATTTTTCCAAATCTTCCTTCGAAGGCACGCTCGTCCGTAACGATTCCAAGTCACCCTGTATGTTGTCGAGTACGTGATGAAAATGAGCGAGGTTCGATTCGACGTTCAAATTTTCTAAATATTCCATCTTCTGCTGAACCGTGCTTAACGTGTCTTGAATGCTCGTCAACACACTTGCTTCAGCCTGAATATTTTTAATTTCTTCGTTGATCAACTCCCGAGACGCCTGAAGCGTAGCGATGGTGGTTTGAATGTGTTCGAAATCTTGATAAGCCTCCAATTGAATTTTTATGTTCGCGACGCTTTTACCGATGACCTGCAGTTCGTCTGACGATGGTAGGTTCGTCATGGTATCTTCCAAAGTCTGTAACTTGGATTTAATTTCTTCCAACGTGCTGGTGAATTCTTCTTGTAATTTGGAAACGACGACATGCAAGCGTTCTACGTCGATATCGTTCACGACGGTTTGAAGTTCAGAGAAATTCTTTTCGATTGCGGAAGTTCGTTCTTCGATTTCGAGTTTCAATTTTTCCAAATCTTCATTTTTCGATTGAAATTGCTGTAATTTGGCCAAATCATTTTGAAGCGAATCCACGCTCAACTGTATATTTTGAACGTTGTCGTAAGAAGGTACGTCGACATAACTTTTTATGAGCATTTTCAGTTTGGAATCGATTTTTAGAATGGGATCGAGATATTGCGTTTGGAGCGTAGCGATCTCCGACTCTAAACTTTTGTTTAAGGTCTCCTGCAAAGCGATCAAATCGCTCCTCAACCTTTTAATTCGAACGTCGAGCATGAGAATCTCTTCTGCGTGGTCTACACGCTTCGTGTTGCCGAAAATGTCGTTAGGCATTTTGTTAACGGTTATTTATTAAAGGATAGACGATTCGTAATTCTACGAAGAGAGGAATGAGTTTGTCGTAATCTCCGAGGAGTTCCACGTATAAACAATCTCCTGCAGACACATCGTACGCCATGTTAGAAAGTACCTTGTCGTGCTTCATTCGAAAAATGTTCTTGCCGGTAGAAATTTTGATTTTTCGCCGTTCGTTCTCCGGATTCACGATGATGCGAAGTTTCCCGTCGATCGGAATTTCGTAAAAATGTAAATTGTTATTGAAGACGTAAAAGGTTTTACCAACGTCCTCGTCCAATTTTGTCCAAATGCTGTTGAGGTGAATAATCAGTAGACCGTTGAGTTTAGTTAACACGGAAGGTAGATCTGTCGTCGTGCGGTGTACAGTCTCCATTGTTTGCTTTCGGAAACCAAAGAGATTCATTGTCCTTGCTAGTTATTTATTGTGTATGTGATAATTTGAGACAGTTTAAGTTTATTTTTTTTCATTTGCATTGCCTACAATTTTTACTAATTTCTAAACGATAGTGTCCCCAAGGCAACGTGTGGATTCCACAAGACAAAATACATCTTTTATCGTCATGCGGATCTAATGCTACTTTCCTAACTTTGTTTGTTGTAATCACGTGGTCTACACTTTGGATTCTTTGTTCTATACTTAGTATCGTCGATTGTGAGTAAAGGCAATCGATGTAATCGTGGAAGGTGAGTTTGTTCTCCACCGTATTCTTGCACACACCTTTTGCTTTCTTCGTGACGCTACTTTCTGTTCTCATGGCATACATTTTCGAACGCAAACCCGCGAACTCGACAATAATATCACCGTTACATTCATCTTTCAGTTTACCTAGGACTTTTTTGTTGAGGGAAGGAATCCCA
This sequence comes from Lepisma saccharinum, assembly GCF_977018435.1. Lineage (NCBI taxonomy): Eukaryota > Metazoa > Arthropoda > Insecta > Zygentoma > Lepismatidae > Lepisma > Lepisma saccharinum. The sequence goes on along the minus strand of NC_139246.1, from coordinate 22,806,397 downwards.
AATCTGTTGGGTTGAGGATATGCAGAAGTATCGAAATACTCGAGCATGGAAGGATTTTTTATGTCTTCATAGAGGTTAGGTGTTTGTATGCTGTAAATGAAGCTGTCGGTGTCCGTGTACAAAAGTGATATTTTATCAATGAAGAAGGGTTTCATCATGTCGTAATGAAATTCAAACATGTAAAGTTTCGACAAGTCGAGAACTGTTGCGCCAACATAAATTGGTTTTCTGAATTTCATTAATTTTATATCTAGATTGAAAAGTGCCAAATTCTCATTGTAAATTTTTCTCGACTTGAATCTAGGATCGGCTATCCACTTCCGACATTTATTCTTATCGGAAATTAATTTCACGTCTACGTGCTTTCTAACATTCTCCATGGTCTTTCCGTACACCGCATTGTTCATTAATTTAAAGAAGTCCTTGTCTAAATCGGAAGTGGCAGCTGTTCTATGTTGTGTGTTAGTTTCTATGTAAGGTCTTAACCACGTGGAATGTTTAAACTTTAGTATTTTTCTAACATTTACTATCTGAACACCCTTCCCAATCAAAAACCGGAGATTCTTGTAGTGGACGACGTATCTCTGTTTAGGGTCCAATGTTAACAAAAGCTTGTCTTGAACCGAGTCGGGTGGACATTTGATTTCGGGAGTCGGAGGCAAATCCGAAAACGTGTCGTGCAGGTGGTCGGAGAATTGGAGATCTACCTCTGCGAAGAAACCACACTCGCTATCGTCGAAATGAATAATGTCTATCGAAGTGGGATCTAACCATTCGAATCCCCCGTAAGGAAGTTTCTGAACCATGGCATGTCCGTAGAGATTATTAACGTTGGCATAGAAGATGTAATTCGATGCTCGATTTGAATCGTAATCTTCTTTCATGTGTACGTTATTAGCTTTTGCATGTCTCTGTATGCATTGCACCATTCCACCTCGTATCCCTCTTTCGATAAATAGCAACATGTCAACGTCCGATATCAGTTCCAGCTTGACCTTTGTCTGGAATAACATTGCCGACCACGCTAATCCCGGTAGGCTGTAGAAATACGCTGGATCTAATTTATAAATATTCAATGCCGTTTTCCTGAACGCTTGAAAAACATCCGCGAGTATCGTCACGTCTAATTTTAAGTATGCGTCGTGGTAGTCTCCGAGTGTCCTACATTCTAATTTCTCCCACATGAGTTGCGCGTGTTGGTATTCTTCGTCCGTGATTCCTTTCTCTCTGAGTCTGCTGTAAAATTCTCTTGGAAGTGGAAGAGCGTCGTCGTTAAATTTAGAACCATCACTAACATATTCGTAAGGATAAATCCCTTTACGTCTAATGAGTTCTATGTCTACGCTGGGAAAACTAGCTTTTGTAATTTTGAATTGTTCGTCTAAAAGTTTGCTGGCAAGAGCGTCCAGGCTGGCAGAGAGAAATCTGTACGAATCCAGAAACCTCATCTCGATGGTATTTTTAGTCTCAGGAATCATAACTTTCTTACTTATAGAGATGTATCGTTCTTCGTTTTGAGCAAGAATATCTACTTTTTGTGTGTCGTATCCGAGTTTCCTAATTAAGGGATGAAAGTCGTAATTAGAACCATTGTGAAAGAATATGGGGACGAATTTCGGATTTTGGATTTTGAGGTTGCATGCATTACAGATTCCGCTTATGAAGCGACCGTCCGTATGCGAATGGTGAAACACTTTACGATTGTCGTCTGTGAAGTGGTTATCGCACACAGGACACTTGACAGTGTCGTAGTAATTTTGAAGTTCGATAGCAGATAACGGAAGCATCGGTTTCGATGTTTGCAGCATGCATCCAATTTTCCCAACCTCCTCGATCATCTTTTCGAAGAAGCGTTCGATTGCATCGGGTCCTCGGTATACGTACGGTTCATGTATTTTATCCTGTCGCACGACAACGTAACCGAAACTGTTTGGTTCGTGTAGCTGGTAAGGTGTGGTGGAAGAAACTTCGGGATCCGGATCGCAGTACGAGAGTGGTTTGAGGAACGCCTCGAAATCAGCAACGATGATGGCCGGATGTTCCAACAACGCCTTGTGCATCCTAAATTCTTCCACTTCGTTCTTTTCGGGCATCAACATTCGAACCGGTCTGTTGTTGCCGCAATATATTTTATGTTCGGCAAGTTTATCGATAGCAATCTGACGTCCGGTGTATTTTCGATAATCGACTTGTTTTTGATCGTCGAACGTGGTTAGGCATCTCGGGCAAACTTCGATGTGGTTTGCATACTTGGTAGTTTGACTTCTAACCAAACGTGATAGAGAACGAATGAGACAGTAATGGTGAACACTGTCGTTTGAAATTAGAAGAAGATTAATCACACGAGCATCGTCATCGTCGACATCGTTTATCCTGACGGGATGGACGAGATATTTATCTGACGTGAAGGAATACACATTAATAGCGATGCGTTTTCCTGCACGATTTTCAAACTTTGTTATATCCGACAATGTCACCGGGTATTCGATGCCAGACATTACACTTTCAAACTCGGACTCGTATTGTTTGTAATGTCCAACCCACTGTGGATTATTTTTGCAATAAACAGGATGCAGTGCAGCCAATATACACCAAAGGAAACACTTGTTATCGCTGTCCTGTATATTTAACACAGCCCTCTTGTGTTGAATGTTCGGTGGAAGAGGAACGTAGCTGGAAGCGCGAAGAGGCGAGAATCGGTTCACGTAAACAGTTAACGTATGAGGACTTCCACACAGAGACCATCCCGACCCTTTAGCCTCGAAATCGTCGTGTTTCTTAACCGGTTCATTTGAAAGATCAGAATAAAATCCGTCCAAATTACCGACGTCCGCCAAATGAAGAGCCTGGTTTTTTGTTCGATGATAAAAGACTCTTGTTGTACCATCGACTTTTTCGTATTCGGAAAATAGATCAACGTATACTTTTATGGAATTATTTTCCAATTTATTTTTTAGAATATTTATCACGGATGTTTTCGTCTCACGCAAGAAACTAAGAATGTCGCAGCCTGGTTCCGAAGTAAAAGAGAAATCCTGAATATGACGGTTAAATGCAGATCTAATTGGTTTGCGTTCATCGGATAATTTTACTTGTTTGGAAGTGGAAGCTTCCATTTCTGAATTATCGATTTTTCTTTTCAATGTTCCTTGTTTGGTCGATGGTTTGCAAATTTTCAGGTGTTTACTTAAATTTGCAATACTGATCATCTTTCCGCATCGAGCACAAGGCTTAGAAGGTAACGAACGATTAATTCTCGAACCTGTTTCGCTACATCTTGCCCTGTGTACCGATAAATTGTTCCTTGAGATTAGCTTCCCACAAGTAACACATTCAGTTTTATTATTTTTTAAGTTGAAAAACTGGTGGTGGATGCCATTATGCTTTCTCCAAAATCACAGAAATCAAAAAAAGTCTAGTATATAGCGATACATTTTTATTTATATAGAATTTCTTGGGGCGTGATTGCAAAACTAAAAAATTCAATCTATACTGTGAATAGAATTTCAGGTATGTTATTTTATATAGAATTTCTTGAGTGCGAATACAAAAAAAAACAAAATTCAATCTATTGTGAATATAATTTCCAGGTATGTTATTTTATATAGAATTTTCTTGGGGTTCATACGTCCCCTCTACCCGAGTGTCATGGTCGCAACGGGGCTCTTGCCACTCCAAGTTCACGTTGAAGGGCGTGAATTCCACACCGGAACGTCCGTTCCACCAGGCACAGGCACGGAAGTGGACGTTTATCGTGGCAACACGAATCCCCAACCGGCTTCACGGAAGCGGATCTCCACGTGTATTTTTCGCCCCACACGCTCAACGCCATGTGCATCCGCAAGATCATGACCTTGCGCAAAAAAAATCAAGGAAGTCAAGAATTGCAAGAAGACCTTGCCACTGGGCAAATTGCTCGAAATGGACGCGAAACAGAATACTGCGAAATTGATGGTGAACAGCATGTACGGTCAGATGTACGAGCTGAAAGACATTCCCGAAGAAATTCGCGCTCACGTGAACCAACCTTTCGTTCGAAGGCCGTACGGAAAAACGTGGGGCGCTCGTTCGTTTCGAAGAACCCACCGCTTGCGCGTCCCCATCGTTACTTTTCTGTCACGAACCATCCTACTGAAATCGCGCGACGTGGTCGAAAATTTTCCCTCGAACCCCAGCGACCGCGCATGATGTACATGGACACGGATTCGCTTTTCATCCTCATGGATAAACGTGATCAGGCTAGCTTGATCGATCACCTGCACGAGCGGTTGGTTCCCGAACTTGCGGGTGAAGGTCGAATTCGTACTGAAAAACTTTTTCGCGTTGACCAAGAAAAAATACGTCGTGCAGCTGGCCGACAGCTACGAGGTACAATTTAAATGGGCTCAGGACAGCCATAGACGTGCGAGAGAGAAATTTTCTGATCACGATCCTGAAGAAAGCGTTGGGGGTGAATACTTCGACACGGGATATCGATCAGATCAGATCGTCACGAGCATCGTGTGGCCAACGGCGAAGGCTTATTTGGAGTTCGTGGAAAGGCACGCGACTCAATTCGATCTGGGGAGGAAGCTCGATCTGTCAGCCCAGCTGGCCAGTTTCAAGAGCGACTGCATCAACGCTCTGGCTTGGCGCCACGTTTTCGAGAAGGTTTTCAGAAAGGATCCGGCCATGTACTTGCGAACGATTTTTCCGAACACCGTCTGCGACAGCCACATTCTGAACAAATTCACGTGGACGACCCAGCATCGTTTCCACACGCATTACTTTCTCGGCTGGGGTCTGATCTATCGATTCTGCTGCATCATCCCAACCTTCTTCATCATACACTGCAACATCAATTACTTGGTGCTGCATTATACGGTTCTGGAAAACAAGTTGAACGTCTTGAAAGATTTGTACCACACATTGTAGAAGATCACACATGAGTTTTAAAAAAAAAAAACACATCGTGGTAGATTACGCTGATAGTACAAGGTTGTAGTAGATTACACTGAGGGGACCTTTACTGTGAGAGGAGACAGCAGACTTATAGGAAAGTCATTTCAAAAATATAGGTCAAAGGGAGAGGTTAGCATAAGAGCAGGAGGTAAAAAAAATAGCTTAAAAAGTGATGCCAGAGCTTTTCTTCTGTCCACTTTTCTCTCATTGCAGGTTAGTTTAGTCCGTAAAACGTCGTAAAAAAAAAAAAGGACCGTGCCAGAACACGTTGGGTTCCCGCCATAAGGGAGGAGGCCCGGTAAGAAGAGGGTTGGGGGGGTAGAGAGGAGGAAGCATTAACACCGCTATTGCCAGTTGGCGTCGTCTTCTTCATCTTACTGCATACTTGTCATCTTATAGAAGGCTACGCCGTCAACTTGTAACTTGTAGGTTAGCCTCGCCTGTGAAATATCATATGTTTAAAGAACAAGAGGTTTGTGAAGCAACTAGTCAGTGTTGCCAACTCCTAATTGTAGGTTAGCTTCGCCTGTAAAATATCACCATGGTGAAATTTTCTTGGGGTGGGTTGGCAACACTGAACCTCAATTAATGACGCTGAACTCTCTATTTGGGTCTACTCTAAAGTAGGTCAAAGCACGTAGAGGCTCTCGTGTAGTTTAGCACGTAATAAAAAAAATAAATAGGTTAAGTTATATCACATAAGATCGTGATATACCTACAAGTGTGAGGTGGGAAAAAAGGGAAATTTTACTAAAACATCGCTAAACGCTAAAACATCGACAAAAAATTGTCAAAATATGTCAAAAACTGATATTCAATTGATAAAAAAAGAGGCTAAAAGACGATACCTACTAAGTATTATTTTGAAACCACTAATTTACACTACTTGGGAAGTCAGTGCTTGCTTAACAATCGTGCAGGATGAATGTGACCTGGCATGAACTGCGTTCTTATATGAAAACAGCAGTTCTCCGTGGAAAGGATGCGAGAGCATGTCACACTGAGCTTGTGGAAGCTTTAGGAACTGATGCTCTACCGTACTGAACTGTTGTGAGGTGGGCAGCGGCATTCGGGCATGGAAGAGAAGCAACTGCCAACATGCAACGTTCAGGATAACCTGTGACTGCGCGTATTTTGTCTTTTTCTCTATCCTGGTACAGATCTCTATGTTGTTCAAAATTCATACATTAAACGTTAGCATATATCGTGACCTTCCAATTGTATATTTTAAAATTTCTTGCCTGACCCGCATTATCGTGGAAAAAAATAGTTGCCATGACTTTTGTTGTAACTCTCATAGTTACAAATCACGGCTTGTTTTGTTCAGTCCAAATCAGGCTATAAGTACAAACCATAAATAGCAATTGTGCATCAGTAATTGGATGGAAAAGAGGACAGAAGTTTTAAAATCATAAACTTTTTTCCAGAAATTTGAAGTTTCTCTTTTGTTTGTTTTACACACACAATATGTGTTTTTCTAACAGACTTAAATACAGTAAAATTGATGTGGATCATTTGTAAAGCATCTGTAGAGCACCGTTGGTTCAACAAATGTGCCACTCGGTGAATTAACTGCCTGGTAAAGAATCACCTTAATGCAAAATGTAGCGAACATGAAATGAACCACTCACTGGTCCTGTATAAAAGTTCACTTAATGTATATTAATTGGCACAGGGAGTGAATGAGTGAGCTTTAATTGTCAATGTAAATTCTTTTACATTAAAAAAAAGTATAAAAAAAACCCTGCCAACTCCTTGTGGTAAACCCCGGTCCGAAACCTGCCATTAACCCGTTCAATCCTCATGTCCAAGTAGTTAATTACTCCTTCGTTTTCTATCTCACAAGTGAATTTTATTCTATCGTCTTGTTTTCCCATGAGAACAGATATATCCACCAAGATTCTGAACATGCAAACAGAATTAAGAATAATCTATACATGAACTTCTACATTCAGGCCGGGAGGCTTTGTAATTGTAGGGAGGAAAGAGAGAGAGAAAATTGGATAATGAAGGTGGGGTTAAGAAATTGTTATAAAGTAGAGGAAATGAGGAGAATAAAGAGGGAGGCACTTAAAGTCTTGAATAAAGAAGGTGGAAAGAATGGGATAAGTAAGAATAACGAGGTAGGGGAAATAGAATACAAATACGTCGGCATCCCATATGTAAAAGGGGTGTCCGAAAAATTTGATAAGATTCTAAAAGACTTCAGATTAAAAGGGGGAATGAGAGCTCCCCGAAATATAGAGGAATATTTTACTGAATACAAAAAGGATGGAAAGGGGCGAAAAGAAGTCAGAGATGAGAAGGGCGTGTATAAGATTACTTGCTCTTGTAATAAAGCATATATTGGACAAACTGGAAGAAGCATGGGAACTCGTTGGGACGAGCATGACAAGGATATTAGGGAACAATCTCCGAAGACCGGGCTTACTGACCATGTTTTAGAATTCAATCATAAGGTTAGAAAAAGAGAAGTTGTAAAAAGAGTTCATAAACAACCTGACATGAACGTTAACGAGGCTGTAAATATTTGTGTTGATAGGGGGAAAAAACTAAATAGGGATGAAGGTAACTTGAATGAGGCCTGGATTCACATGTTTAAACGGTGGGGAAAAAATAGTGAAGAGTCTGTTAAATTCCATGTCACGCCGGAAGTGACTTGCGCTGCGTCGGAATCTGTGGCGTTATCATTGGAGGGGATGTAGCATTTGTACGCTACAGTAGTTATTCATTCTATATGGTAATATGGGCACACCGTTCTTTTAGAATTATCTCTTAGCCTTCATGGCATTTTTAACTTCATGTATTTTTAAATTCCATATCCCAACACCCTCTTTTACCTAATCCTGGATTTTTTACATATATGACGAAGTATTTTATATACTGAAAAGAGACCTGAAGAAGCAAAGCGTAGCTTCGCAAAATGTCATCTGCAACCATTATACTCACTCACGTAAGTTGTTTTTTTTATACTTTTTTTTACTGTAAAAGAATATATTTAGTGAGTAAACGCACAGATTTTCAAAATGTACATGTCAATGTAAATTGAATGCAATTTATTCTTATGTTAATTCATGATTTATTATTTATTTTAAATATTTTTAGAAAGGTGATCCTTTTTTTTAGATGTCTCAGTCTCGATTGGTAATTAGCCCCTCCCTCCTTTCTAACCTGCCACAATTGGATTCAAGCCCTCCTTTTCTAACGAACTAAATGACAACATCAATGGCTATGTACTTACTCAGAATACAGCTTTTCATCGGCAATAATCTTGTGATTCTTCACAGTTGGTGATGTATTTTGTACAAGAGTACTGATACTCTTTGAGAGATTGCCATCTGATTGCATGCACGAAACAACTCTTAGGATATCGTTAATCCTATGTTCCATGACTTCCAAGTACAACATCACATTAAAGGAGTTCACGCATGCTTCATCACCTGTAACAGACAAATTATAAACAGGGTGTCTACCAGTCAAGAAAGTCAGCAAAAAGTCAAGAAATCAATCGATAGGTCAAGAACGAAATTATGCGTTTGGTCAAGAATTTTGCTATTTCTTACTTTATAGTGAATTTACATTGTTATATACCTGTACTGGGATTTGATAAAATTGAATATTTAGAAATCTAAAATTGTACTGAGTAGTGGTTATGATTTGTTCACTTTGTTTCTTAAGAAGTACATTCTTTTATGCGTGAAGTTTTGTAAAAATATTAAATAAAGTAATGTGGTCATTTCCCATCCAGGATGAAGCGTGAAGCATTAATTTTTACATCCATTAAGCAAGTCTAAATCTTCAGCTTCAGTTTTCATCTTAACCTGGCTTGTGGTAGGCATTTTTTGTTGAATGAAAAATCTGTTTTCTTAAATTTGCAACTATACCTAAATAGGGGCCGATTAAATAAATGTTAAGAAAAAATAGGGGAAAAGGGTCAAGAAAAAGGAAAGAAAGGTGAAGAATTTTGGATTTGTTATTTTGGTAGATAAAGTACTGGTTTCTTTTCGAAAGCAAACAAAAAAGAAAAAAATATTGGCCAACTACAGGGTTAGCCTAAATAATTCATTGGGTTGCAAAGCACTGTGTATTTACAAGTATATGACGTACAAAGACAGGTGATACATGAAAAGATAGATACACTCACCAAGTTTCTGGTACATTCTACAAATGTTCAACGTGTGCACCCTGGGTCACCCGGCACACATCCAAACGGTAATCCAGTTCCCTCCATACGTTCACTAGCATGTTTCCGTCAATGTCCGTCACAGCAGCAGTGATGCGTTCTTGCAGCGTTGTTGGCATTGAGGGTACATAAACTTGGTGAGTGTATCTATCTTTTCATGTATCACCCGTCTTTGTACGTTGTATACTTGTAAATCAACAGTGCTTTGCAACCCGATGAATCATTTAGGCTAACCCTGTATAACGAAAGGAAAATGAACTCTGATTAATACAATGTAAGTCTGATACTAAAAGAAACTAAAACCAAACCCCATGCTCAACAGCCCTCTTAAGGGCCAAGGCCTACCAGAGCAGCTTTTTCATTGGGTGATGCATGGTCAGCACATGGAGTTCCATGGACTTTCGAGACCAGAGCCAGCTACTTCTTTTCAAGTAGCTCCCAAACTGTCCTCACGACGGTGGGTCAATGCCGAAATTTTGCGGGCTCATGCCAGGAATCGAACCCGGGATCACTCGCACCAAAGATGAGAGGACTAACCATTAGGCTATGCGGAAGCCCATAAGTCTGATACTTAACTAATTCATATGTACTAAGCATATAACCAACCACAATAAAATTCCTTTTCATATATAAACAATTTATAAGCAAAATTCAAATAGCATAAAAGCATGATTTTCTTATGTTTAAATTTTGAATTTTGCTTTTCTAAGTTCCAGAAGTTTTTTTCTTTCTTAAATTAAGAATTGAGCTGCGACCAATGCTGTTCCTCTTCCTCATTTTCATCTTTACCGCTGATTATTGAAAATTGTAGTAATTACAATTTGTTCAAAATACTGATTAATATTAATTTGTAAATATTTCACTGCAACGTATGCATTAATTTACCAGGGTTATGTTTTAAATTTTCCATAATTACATCGGAATATTATAATAGGTGCCAGTTAATCATAAAATCCATTTTTTTTTTCACCCAATACAGGATAATTAGACTCCACAGAAATGTACCATGGCATTTTTGTGGGCTCCGCAAAATACTTAAACTACAGAAAAGTATTGGCCACTATCCATGAATAAATTTCTACTGGTATTTTCTAATCTGAGCCAAAATCAAATATACAAGGGATGGGACAGATTAATTGGTATCGGCTCCCCCCCCCCCCACACCGCCAAATGGCAGAGTGGTTAGCACATCGCGCTGCGATGCAAGGGTTCGAATCCTAGCCTGGGCATGGATGTTTGTGAGTGTCCATTCATTAATTTCTTCATGTGATCACTCGTCCCCATCTTCGCAAATTAGCCAAAAGTGGCACAAAAAGCAAAGTAAAATACAGCAAATCAATCTATTGGTATCGGCCAATATACACGTATTGGTTTATCAGTAAAATAATCAGTAATTTTACCGAACTGATACATCTATAAATATCTTATAATTTAGTGCAAAATTCTGCCATTTTGTTATAATTTTTGTGGATAATTTCCATGCTCTACTTCTTAAAAAAGTAAATGTCTAAATCTGTAACATGTTTTGCACTGCAGTCACCTCAAAACATGCATATATTAAGGTCAATGAACTGTTCAGGTTCTTAAGGACCACTTGGAATTTTATATCAGAACGGTTGTCGGTATCGGTAAATTTTACATTGTAACTTTATCGGTATTAGTCAAAATTTCATATTGGTCCATCCCTAAAATATACCGTAATTCTTTGAACCTAATGAGCACCTATTTTTGGGTTTTAGATATTGAAAATTTAGATGCACCTTGGATTTAATGTCATTTTAGATCTGAGCATATATATAACAGTTGGGCTGAAAAGTTCGTAGGCTAACATAGTAAAAAATATTTTTTTGACAAAATTCGATTTTATTATTCAATATAGTTGCCTTCGAGGGCGATACAACGATTATAGCGGTCATACAATTTTTCGATGCCATTTTTATAGTACGATTTCTCTTTAGCCTCAAAATAGGCCTCAGTTTCGGCGATTACCTCTTCATCAGTGCTAAATTTCTTTCCAACGAGCATTCTTTTAAGGTCTGCAAACAGGAAAAAGTCACTGGGGGCCAGATCTGGAGAATATGGTGGATGGGGAAGCAATTCGTAGTCTAATTCATATAATTTTGCCATCGTTTTCATTGATTTGTGACACGGTGCATTGTCTTGATGAAACAGCACTTTTTTCTTCTTCAAATGGGGCCGTTTTTTCGTGATTTCATCCTTTAAACGCTCCAACAACGCTATGTAATAATCGCTGTTGATGGTCTGGCCCTTTTTGAGGTAATGGATGAATATAATACCATGCGCATCCCAGAATACTGATACCATAACCTTGCCAGCCGACTGTTGCGTCTTTCCACGCTTTGGATTCGGTTCATCACGTGCAGTCCACTCGGCTGACTGTCGATTGGACTCTGGAGTGTAGTTATGGAGCCATGTTTCATCCATTGTAATATATCGACGGAAAAATTCGTGTTTATTACGGTTGAATATCGCTAAACATTGCTCCGAATCATCAAAACGTTGTTGCTTTTGATCGATTGTGAGCACGCGCGGCACCCATTTTGCACACAGCTTTCGCATGTTCAAATATTCATGCACAATATGTCCAACACGTTCCTTTGATATTTTTAAAGTCTCAGCTATCTCGATCAACTTCACTTTACGATCATTTAAAATTATTTTGTGGACTTTTTTTGATGTTTTCGTCGGTAACAGCCTCTTTGGGGCGTCCACTGCGTGCATCGTCTTCGATGCTCATTTCGCCTCGTTTAAATTTAGCAAACCACTTCTCAACGGTTGATTTTCCTGGTGCAGAGTCCGAATAATGTTTATCAAGCCAAGCCTTGGCTTCAACAGTATTTTTTTTCGCCAAAAAGCAATGCTTTATTAACACACGAAATTCTTTTTTATCCATTTTTTCACAATAACAAAAGCTGCTTCACTCACAATGCTATATCTCACGAACTAATTATCCGGCAGCTGTGAAATTTATACACGTATCTTTTGAAGGTTAGTACTAAGTAAAAATCACATGGATTTAATTCTAGTAACGCCATCTATGAGTCAGCCTACGAACTTTTCAGCCCAACTGTTATATAAATATACGTGAGTCTTCCGAACAAACCCAACATGCTGGTTCTGAAAAAAAAATGCTGTCTCACAGTTGTTCCAATGTGATCGCTCAGTGTATCCATCAACAAACCATTCAAGCCTAATGTGCATAAGCAGCATGAAGCTTCGTTCGCTTCAGAAGATAACACAATGACACCTTGAGGCTTTTAATCTTGCTCAGTGGATTTCCGATGCCTGGGAAGAGATCCTGAGACAATAGTAGTCAAATCTTCCAAATACTGTACATTTTAGATGCTTAGTATGAGAATAAAAGCTTTTGAAACCCACCATGAGACATATCATGCAACTATCATCTTATTGGCAATGCTAATGCTTACCTAGTAACAGCAATAAGGGAGCATTATTACAATCTAACATATGAAAAGAATCTTCTACGCATTTGGTAGACATGTTAAGTTTCTCCTTGTACTCATCAAGTTGCCTCTCAATTTCATCAGCTTCTGACTCTCTCTCCTCCAGTTCTTGCTGGAAGAAACAGAACAAAGTACGAACCTTGAAAATACGCACAATACAAAATTTTAGAAATACCACATTGTGCATCAGTAAAATATCCATATTAATGTACTCTCAGCACACACTTAGAATCTCTAGTGTGAATGATTCCAGCCAGAAACTTAAATTGATTGTTTGATTGATTTGGTGTTTTAAGTCCACTTTATGTACAGACAGGCTAATCAGGACTGGGCCCACAGTTTAAATTGGGATCCGAACCACTATGTGCCTCCAGCGGGTATCGAATCCAGGATCCCTTCATTACAATGCAACGACGTTACCACTGCACCATTGGGGAGGGCCTAGAAACTTAAAAATTCACATTCTGATTCCAGTTCCTGTAAAGTATGATTAAGCAAATGAGCAAATAATATCATTCATGATGTACAAGAAGTGAGGAAAATATGCCGATTATTTGAAATTTTAACTTGCATTTCATGCCAGTGGATGGTATTCAACTTGACGTCATCATACAGCGTACTCTGGATAGAAATCAGGCAGATTCGTGTGTGTTAAGGAAAGCTTATGAGAAGCCTTCTTACAGTGAGAAAATTTGCATTTCAACACTTTACACATTTTTCACGGTTTCTGTAAGAGCTTCGGAAAAAGTAAAAAGTACACCTTCCTCATATATACAGGGTGGCACAAAAGTCAGTTTACCCATACACAAATTTAAGTTTATACACAAAATACAAGTAGATCAAAATACTATTATCAATGTGCTTTTTGGGTAAACTGACTTTTGCGCTTGAATCACTTTGGCACATACAATGCTTACCCAGCATGTTTTCAACGCAGGATCTGATCTGTTTGACCAAAATATGGCGCAATGAATTGTGTGGAAGTTGTTCACTGAATATCATGCATTACATTGTATATACCAATCTTGTAATTAGTGTTACATGTATGGTTCTTAAAGGAAATAAATCTATTTATCTATCTATAAAGTGAGAAATAAAAGGCACCTACCTCAATGACATTAATTTTTTCCTTCTGCTCACTTTTCCGAGCTGAATCCAAACGTCTCTGCTCCTTCACACTTTCTAAAATAAGGTTTACTTCATCCTGAAAGTTTTCTAACTGAAAATTAAAAAAAAATTACTGTTGCTTGGTGGCTACAATCATAAGCTTTCGTGGGTATTAAATCATAGACTACATATTTGTGCAAACATTATTATTATTATTATAAATGAAATAAATATTTCATACACTTACTTCTATTACTAGTTTTCGTTCATATTTGTCTTTAACCAGTGTACAAATTAAACTTCTTGCTATGCAGGGAAGCAGAGGAAAATCTTCTCTCTTTTTGAGGCAGAAAAATTAACATAATCAATATTGCCATTATTATTATTACTAATGACTACAGGTGTGCATAACCTTACACAAATGGTGGTGCCACCTAATTTATATCAACAATAAAACGTTGATTATGCAAAAGTTTTATTACAAAAAAAAAAATCCTGTGTGTTTGTTCCCAGTTCTTAAATTTCCAATTTTCCCACAGAACTTTCATATGTTCAGCAAACAAATCAAGTTGATTCAACATTGTTGAAAAGAAATTAAAAATAAAATAAAGGAACATTTTTATGTAAAGCATTCCAAAAAAAAAAAACTAATAATAAAAATATCAATTTTCTCTGACTTTTCTAGGATTTCCAGATCAGCGAGAACCATGCAACTATTGACTTGAAATATCCGATGGTGCTCTAAAATAAATATATATATATATATATTACTATTCTCCATTAGCATCTATTGATATTAACAATATGAGAATGCATAATGATTAGATGGTAGAACAAACACAATGAAATGTATAAATTTAACCCCAAATATGAGATCATGATCCAAGCTCTCCTCGGTGAGCTCAGCTATCAGGACAGTTATGCTCGAGTTTACGAGCATTGCATACATTAAACAATGCATTGCTGCCATACTCACTTCATTGTTAACTTCATTTACGTAATTAAACAGTGCAAAATTTTCTTCTTCTTGTTTCACAAACTGGGCTGCTACTTTATCAACATCTTTTTCTTTTGTAAACTGTAGAATCTTTTCCAAGACATCTTGATACGATTCTCGAAGTTTCTCCATGGCCAATCGTTCGTTCACTGCAAAATAAATAATAGTATTTGTGACATCACTTTTTTAAAAACAAACAAATTAAGGTTGAGCCAATACCAAAGCTGACACTCTTACCAATTCCTACCAATGTTGATAGTGGAAGACTAATACAACTTAAAATACAGTTTAAATATAGTTCCTAACTGGAACTATACCACATAAAGAGACCATAGTTTTTCTTTAAAATACAGTAAAACCTCATTAAACTGGACATTGCTTAATCCAGACAGGCAAAGGCAAGAAAAAAGCAGAATGTAAGGTTTTAAATGTGGTTAGAAGTCAACAAGAGAACTTCCCAAAGAAAAGGCAGTAAACCACTGATGAAATTCTGTTTCCCGTAGACTTTGTACTGTATTGTATAGTGTATTTAGGCCTATGCCCTTTAAATACACCATAACAAACATGTTTTGTTGCTATAAACAGAGTTTTAATGCACTTTCTACTGTTCTTTTAGGTTATTTCAGTTAATCCGGACTTTCGTTAAACTGTCAACTTATCCCCCCCCCAATTAGTCTGGATTAATGAGGTTTTATTGTATTTATAATTTCATACAATGTAATTACAGTGGTCAGAAGTAGCGAGCTACTTGTAGCGTCGCTACTGTAGCTAGCTACAAAATTTGTAGCTGTAGCTGTAGCGACGCTACATTTTGAAAATTGTAGTTGTAGCGGTAGCGAAGCTACAAAATTCCTGTAGTTGTAGCGACATTTTTTCTCAGCATTCTGAGGTGAATTTTGAATGTGGCAACAGCGTCAGAAAAAATCGACAATAACTCTTAATTTTGCAGGAGGTTCATAAAGACAGTCTATTACATGGAGATACAGATTATCTAGATTGTAGATTATAGATATCTGCGTAATTTAATTAATTAGTATCTGAAGAATTCAAATATTCAGATAACTAACTGACATATATGAATATATTCCTGCTAACAGCTACGTTTTTTTTAGCTCCATCGCTATTTTGGGAAGAAACATGCCTAGTTTGCCGCACCACTGGAAAAAGTGCCTCGTTTGCATCACCCCCGGAACAAATCTTGTGGATATTCATGGTGTAAGACACCAAAATGCCATTAATTACTGTGTAAGACACAACTTGCAGTGCAAAAACGAGTGATGGATTTTCCACTGCACTGACAAGGGAATAGTGCCAGCAATAAATGGCTCAGTACGTTAACAGCATTGATCATCGTCAGTATATAGGATCTCACCAGCAAGAAATTATTGTTACAAGAATGATAGAGTTTCTGGAATTACAATTATTTTCGCGATAGTATTTGTTCACAAATTTTAAAATTACAATACATTTAGAACACTCAGGTTTACACGACAGTTTCCTCATTAACTTTATCATATTGCAAAAAGTATGTACGAGTTATTGACTTTCCTGCAGAAACAACAATTTTCTTTAGTTAATTTACATAGTTTCCAAATTTATGTATTTCTCCTCTCCTACTTTCGCGTAACTTTTCTGTAACTTTTGCTAATCATGACATCATCATCATCATCCTTTGCTGTTTCTTGCCTCTGGCTGGGTCGGCATACAAGTCAAGCCTCTCCATTTTTTCCAGGTCTTTCACCACTCCTCTCTTTCCAAGGTGTTCCAATCTTGTCTCTTAACACTCTCCACTATCTGCTCTTTCCACCGACATCTTGGTCTCCCCCTTGGCCTTATTCCCACTCCTTGTGCATGGTAAGCTCTTACTGGTAGTCTTTCTGCATCCATCCTCTTCATGTGTCCGAACCATCTCATCTGTGCCTGATCTATTCTGTCCTGAAGCTTCACTAACACCCACTGTCTGTCGGATCTCCTCATTTCTTATTCTATCCCTTTTAGTCTTCTTCAAAAGATTCCTTAAAAATGTAATCTCCACTGCCTGCATATTTTCTTTGTCTCTCTATGTCATTGTCCAAGTCTCTGCTCCATACGTAATTATTGGCACATAGTATGTGTTATATATTACCTTCTTGAATTTCATAGGTACAGTACATCCCTGTTCCATATTAATCTTCGAACGCTTTGATATAGTCCACCACCCATTTGTCCTCTTCTGTTTACCTCCTCATCTATTCTTCCACTTCTCTCAATCATGACAATGAGGATGAATGGTTTATTTAATTATTCTCTTATCTATAGTCACTTTCTGCCACTTTCGGTTAATTGTGAGAACGAGGAAGAATGATGAGCAGTGTGGGGAATGGAGGATCTCATCCTCCCAACTAGGCGTTTTTCCTAGTTTTTGTTTTGAGTCCATTTTATGCATAGATAAGCTGATCGAGACTGGATCATAACCACTATGTACCTCCGCTGGGTATCGAACCTGGGGCCCCTTTTGTAGTCAAAGGGCTCCAGGTACTTTTCATTCAAAATGCTGACTTCATATCAGTCTATAAAAAATGAAATATTTATTCTCAAGAAAAATATGTTGATGTGAACATAAATACGTAATCCTACCAAATTTGATTTGTGTATAGTTGTAATAATTAATTTGGGTAACACCCTAATTGCAATATTCATATATCAAATTTGAATTGATATGCCACTTGCATAGGTATGGTATTCTCAAAAACTATAGTAAAAATAAGTAACTGAAGTAACACTTCTATCAAAATTATCGAATGACTGGAATCATGATAATAAATAACATAATCTATTTACCAATAGTAGGGGATTTTTTAATACCCATATGGTTGTTTTTCATTTTTTGTATGCAGAAGTAGCGCAAAATGTAGCGAGTAGCAAACAGAAGTAGCATAGCGAGCTACTTTCTGGAAAATGTAGTTGTAGCTGTAGCGAAGCTACATTTTGGAAGAGTAGCTGTAGCTGTAGCGAAGCTACTTTTAAAATGTAGCGTTCTGATCACTGTGTAATTATTTAATTGTCCCGCAACGTGGCTGTGAGGTCTTAAGGTGCAAGGTTTGGGCTCTGGCTAAGGATGTGTGCAGGTTCGACTCCTTGGGAAAGCGTAACAATTTTTTCCTGAGATTTCGACTTGTGTATGGGCCAGCATCGGGAGGAAATTGGAGAGCTAAGAATAAGTAGTGTAACCTGGTCATGGAAACCTACAACAACTGGAGGTCCGTCATGACGACAAATGGTTGGACGATCTCCCACCTCTGGTGAGGTAGGTAGGAACTAGTCCTTGCTGTTAAACCACATGTTTTTATTATTTTAATTATTTAATCATGAAATTCATTTATCCCTGCAATACCATTGCCAAAATTATTCATCTTGCATAATATCCAGGATATTTAGACTCCAAGAATGTGCCACGTGTCATTTTTCCACTACCAGTGAAATTTCTGTACTTTTAAAAAATATCAGCCAATGCACAGCATCAGTATCAGCTCAGGCCTACAAAAAATACATAGGCATACTGTGCAAATTGTGTTTTCTCTATATATTGGCAATGAGCCATACAGAATGTAAATTAAGAAATACTGTAAATTTAGTTCGGATATCAATGCTATCAACAGGAGTTTAATTAAAATCATGAGACAGTGGAAATCATTTCATGTGTTTCCATACACTGCAGACAAAGTTACACAGCATGAAGATGGCTTCAAGGTGAACAACGTCACTTGATAATATTTTTCTCTCTCTGAGGCTTGTGTTTTATGCTACAAGATCCTGATAAACAGAATTTTATCATACACATATGTAATCCTTGATCACAAACATTACGATTGCCACTGTGATTATGATAACTTACACTGGTTCCTGAATGAAAGCTAAAGGTACCCCTGTGTGAGTGCACGCATGCCATGAACGCATATGGGGTAATGTGGAGGTATAGAGCTCCACATATTCTTGATCTTGGCCATAGTTGGGATGATGTGATCAGCATCATGCCCAGCCACCTTGACCACCCAGGTATACCCATTTACGAGGCTGGGTAGGTACCAGAGCAACACAGAAACAAGGAAACGACTGGAAAAATTTCTGGTCCAAATCACCTGCCCCGGGATTTGAGCCCAGTTCTTCTGAACAGTAGCCACATGCCTTACCAACTGAGCTACCACAGCTCATAAATATAATGAGTAATTTATGAATATTATGTTACAGTACATATGTATCATTTACTTATAGCACATAAATGTCTATAAAATTTGTAAAGAAAAAAAACTTACTCTTTTTCTCAGCACGTTTAGCTTCAATATTTGCCAAAGACCTTTTCTTCACTTTAACTACAAGAAAACTTTCCAACTTCTGTTCATGATTCAGCTCTCTCTCCATTTCTCTTATGTCGTTGCTATACACATCATTGTCCTTCTTGCTTCTTTGATCCAGAGCTTGCAGTTTGGAGTGAGCTTCCTCCCTTCACACAACAATCAAGAAAAGACAAACTTGGATATACTGATCAGAGGAATAACACATAATAAAAAAATTGAACATGTAATTTACTTTCTTGAATATTTTCAGCACTATCTATTGTCAATATTAGCATGGGGTTATCCAGAATTTTTAGTTTGGGGAGGGGGGTTGTAATGACAATTTTATCAAGGGTGTAAGCATTATTTTATAGAGAATGTAAGAGTAAATTTAGCTACCAAATGTGAAAAAATTGTATACGTGTCACAAAAATGTGTGGATAAATCGCTGCTCATTAGGAGGTGCAATAAAATTACAATAGTGCAATACAGTGCATTCGTTTTGGCTCTGGGCCAAGATAGCGCATGACTGCAGATGGCACGGATACCGGCATTTTCAAACCGTGACGTCCCGCTTATTTTTACGTACATGTCTCTAGCATGCAGTACTAACGAGTACTAACTTGTGTTATAAGAGTTGTTCAAAGTGTTGACCAACTGCATTCACACATTCCCGGCATCTATTGAAATTTTGATTGTCACGCAACAGTTCCTCTTCCGTAATTCTTGTAAGTTCTGTTCGTATAGTGTCTTTCAGTTCATGGATAGCATGGGGATTGTTTCTATACACTCAATTTTTTTTTTTTTTTTAGGGTTCCCACAAATAATAGCCAGTTAGTTCCTTTCTTAGTTCCGCTCGCAGGGCTGTAGAAACACTGCCTGGGTAAATTTCACCCAATGTGCAGTCATATGTTTCAGTTTTGTATTTCAACATGTTATTTTTTCTTCGTTTTTATGAAATGTGTGATTCAAATTCAAATGTTTAAAATTAATAAAATTTATTAATCAGTGAAGGTATTACTAATTACATGCCTTAAAACTATTACAATGCGGACTCAAGGAGCAATTTTTTTCTGGGTATTTTTTATCCAGCGCCCATCCTGCCAGTTTAAGAATGGCAAGAAAGCAACTTGCAAACAAGAAATATTTCAATCAAAATATTCTGGGAATGAGTGAATGTAGTTGGCCAACACTTTGAACAACTCTTATACCACAGGTTAGTACTCATTATGCAACATAAATATAATTTTCTGCATGCTAAAGATATAATTTTCTGCATGCTAAAGATATGTACATAAAAATAAGCAGGACATCACGGGTCAAAAATGAAAGAATCCCTGTCATGCCTCGCTGTTCTGCAGTCACGCACTATCTCGGCCAGGAGCCAAAACAAACGCTGTAGAACCTACACCAATTTGACATTATACTGATAATAATGTTGATACAGTATTCCTTGATCATAGTAACAATTGAACATTTTTCAGAATACTTAAAAACATTTCAAGAGAGTTCTTAACATAACCACTGTTGTATGTCATGAAATCCAATTTGAAAGTGGTTTTATCATCAAATAATACATGAAGTCACTCAAAATATAATTTATTGTATTATTTTTTATTTTCAAATATTTGAATATAACTACAGCAGTACCTTAATTTTACATTTTACTGTACACATATTTATAATAAAGATTTATCAATTTTGCATTACTTGTAAAAGAAAATGGAATACCTCTGGTCATAGGCTTGTGTGGCTTGGTCCACCAAAGAGTTGAGTGTGTTTCTTGCAACAACAAAACGTTTCACCAGTCGTTGATGAAGGTCATTGAAACGCATTCTCTCTTTCACAAGATGGTCTATTTCTTCTCGCAGTGAACCATTACGAGTTAACATTCTGTTGAATTTTATAGAGGCCTGAAATAAATAATATTTGCTTATCATGCTCTTTACTATGATACTTAACAAGTAATTGAATATTTTTGCAAATACACATGTTGTTCTGAACCAACAATTACCAGAGTTGAAGCACTGACAAATAAATAATAATTAATATGACAACCAAAAATCATAATTTATTTACTTGTATATTTACAATAATGAATTCTGATTTAATATGTGGTCCACGCGTTCTTCAGTTCCAGGAATTTAGTGAATAAAATTGAGTTATTGACAACCCAACATTCAATAATTAACACTCACACTCACTCACTCTCTCTCCCTCCCTCCCTCCCTCCCCCTAAGCCTCCCCGATGGCATTGTGGTAACATAAAGGAGGCACATAGGATTCAGAATCCACTTTAAACTACAAATCTAATCCTGATTAGCCTATCTGTGCCTAAAGAGGACTAAAAACAAAAACTCAAGTTAATATCATAGTGATAACCACAAAATCCAGGTGCAACAAATAATCTGTATATCTGAATAATCAAGATAATACAGATGATCTGGATATCCAAATATTCAGATACACTCGATTGCAATTTACATTTTAAAGTTTATATAATTTGGTAAGAACATCCTTGTACAAAGGACACACATTGAAAAATTTGCAATCAAAAGTAAACCCACATTCTGTGCTTCAATATAAATTTCTATGCTTGCTCCCTCAGACACAAAATAATGTTAATTTGTCCCATGACTCTGATATGCTAAGAAAGCAAGAGGTGTGAGAGGGGAAACAAGATGGTTGTCAGGTCGTGATTAAAAACATGTTCCCCCCAACATCTCGGGTAACAGGTCACCTGTGCCACCACACCAGGGCACCAAACTGAAAATGTTAATTTTATACTGTACATTCAAATCCTTTACTTCATTTATAGTTTTTTTGTATGACAATAAACTTAATGCATTTGATACTGAACTGAGCGATGGGGAAATATGTTGTAGGTTATTAAAAAAAAGAAAAAAAAAGACCCATAATGTGGTTTTCCTTTGACTGGTCAGCACATCAGGTCCCATTACCACTGTTTTCTGATTTCTTTACCATTGTTTGCTACTAATACAGGGTGTCCAAAAAATCACACAACCGAGACTTTGAACGTATGTAACTTTTGTACAAAAAGCGATAGACAATTAAACTTACACTGGGTAGTAACTTTGTCTCTGTGGATATGTTTGCATCTTTAAAACAAGAAAATCATGCTCTACATGAATGTTCAGTTTGCGGAATAATGAAACAAAAATAAAGACAAACTTAGATAAAAGACAGGTGTAGAGTCACTTGCAAAATTTTTAATGTGCATTGATGGTCTGTGGGTATTTATCAAACTGATAAATTTTTATGCATTACACACGATTTTATGGGGGTTAAATATGGCATATTGAAAAAAAAAGTGCATATTTTTTTTTTCGAAAATACTGGCACAATTGGTTGTGCCAAGTGTGCCTGACATGAAAGAAAAGATTTGAAATGTATCACACAAAAACCTAAACTATCATTTTGTATGATAAATTTCAAATCTTCTCAAATTCCACACACTGAATGATCATGTAGAGCATCATTTTCTTGTTTCATGTTTAAAAAATATCCACATAGACAAAGTTAATATCGAGAGTAAGTTTCACGTCTCTATCGCTTTTTGTACAAAAGTTTTGTATGTGTAAAATCTCGGTTGCGTTGCTTTTCGGACACACTGCATTAATAATGTTTACCAGAGTTGGTACTAATGTTAATAATATTTCCAATTAAAGTTTGTAAATGCAAAAGCCTACATCACGTACTCTAGATTTCATATATGACATATTTTGATACTTAATACTAGAACGGTGGGAGGGGTCAAAATGACCTGTTCCTTTAATAACTATCCCGTTGTTCTTACTTACTTTTTACTTGAAATTTTATGACTTTTCATAATTCTTTGTTCTTTTTAAGATGGATATTGAAATCTAGAAAATATAATTATTTCTGTGAAATTTCATGTTATACCCCTAGAACAGCAGGAGGGGCAATTTGACCCTGTGAAGTTTCATTTATGCGTGTTGCAATATCAGTCTTAGGTTGCGGTTCCTGTGTCAACCTGTCTTTAACATGTTCCCACTTGGCACAGTTTACATGTTGTAATGTAGGTAGTGTTCTTGGACTGGTAAGGACGTCTCAGAACATGTTGCACCAAGTAGCAGTTTCTCGTGCTGAAATCTCGCATATTCTGGAGTGTTCAGTTGTTTGTGATCTTTATTCGTAATCAAAATGTATCATAAACCACCTAAACAATTTGATTATAATACAGAAAATAATCTAAATTAAAAATATGTTCCCACTCTAAAATAATTAGAATTGTAAATGCATTTTTTCTTCTGAGGGATCAAAATGACCCTTTTGTGCTGTTCTAGGGGGTATCAGGTCCTTCGCCATTCTAGTGTTAATGAAAGTTCTTAATTACATGCTCCAGACGACTCTCCAGCATCTGGATGAATCTCTGCTCTTGCTGGAGCTTCTCCCGCAACATCTGATCATCTAATTCACCCCGTTGCAATTTTTCAACGTCCTTCCTCATCTTCTTTAGTTGTGCCTCCAATTCTTTTATCTGAAAATATGCAATTCACAGTACAAAAATACTATGTAATATACTTGACAAGAAATATAGTCTTAACAAGATATGTTTGACAAGAAAAACAAACGTGTTCTACAAACTTTTCATTTAAACACGACACAGCATCAGCCTAGTTTTATTTATCATGTATGTTTGTTTACTTTTTAAATTCTTTATTTCCGTAAACCCATGTCCATAGGTATGGAAATCGTTATATAACAATACATACAGTAATAAAATATTAATACAATTTTAGACAAGGATTACAGTAATGATTTTAAGAACTACTACATGAAGGAAATCCAAATACACTAACAAAATATTAATACAATTATAGACAAGAATTACAGCAATGATTTGAAGAACTTCTACATGAAGCAAATCCAAATAAAGGAAGAATACACTATTGGAGTGAAATTACATACAATATTTAAGGTGAACACAATAATAAGCGAAGAAAATTTCTTAGTGTAAAAATAAGATGTAAAAGTAAATATGTAACTTGTACAACATGGAAGAATGCAATATATATACAGAACCGATTAATGATCATTTAGGCACAATAATAGGATATAGTGAATACTTTGTACATGATAATATAAATAGTATAATTCCATTTTCTGTACAACCTAACCCTCTTTGTTGACAATCTATGTAATTTAATATTTACAAATTTAGAAATTCATTTATTGAATAAAAACAATGTCGTAATAAGAATTTTGTTAATTCCCTCTTAAATTGGGTAGTTGATTCCATTGTTTTCATGTGATCAGGTAATTTATTATACAGGTGGATACCTACGAATTTAGGACCTTTTTCAAGGAGAGTGGTATTATGAGTTTGTATAACCAGATTGTGATTTTTTTTCTTGTGTTGTATTGATGTACTTCCTTGATACGTTTGGAGAAACTAGACATATCTTGTTTTACATAGCACAGTAAATGTAATATATATAGGCAAGGTAATGGTAGAATGCCAAGATCCCTGAAGATTTTCGTACAAGGTTCATTTATTTTCTCTCCTGCCATAATTCGTACTACTCTCTTCTGCAAAATAAAATTTTTTGCCCTGTTTCTAGCATTCCCACAATGACTTTGTAAAAAAGTATGCTAATGTAACTTATCCCCCAGTGAGAACCTGTTGTTCTGCGAAGTGGACATTTCCTTGCAAAATATGAATGAATTAGATGGTAATAAGATGAGATAAAGTTCCGTGTGTGTGTGTGTGTGTGTGTGTGTGTGTGTGTGTGTGTGTGTGTGTGTGTGTGTGTGTGTGTGTGTGTGTGTGTGTGTGTGTGTGTGTGTGTGTGTGTGTGTGTGTGTGTGTGTGTGTGTGTGTGTGTGTGTGTGTGTGTGTGTGTGTGTGTGTGTGTGTGTGTGTGTGTGTGTGTGTGTGTGTGTGTGTGTGTGTGTGTGTGTGTGTGTGTGTGTGTGTGTGTGTGTGTGTGTGTGTGTGTGTGTGTGTGTGTGTGTGTGTGTGTGTGTGTGTGTGTGTGTGTGTGTGTGTGTGTGTGTGTGTGTGTGTGTGTGTGTGTGTGTGTGTGTGTGTGTGTGTGTGTGTGTGTGTGTGTGTGTGTGTGTGTGTGTGTGTGTGTGTGTGTGTGTGTGTGTGTGTGTGTGTGTGTGTGTGTGTGTGTGTGTGTGTGTGTGTGTGTGTGTGTGTGTGTGTGTGTGTGTGTGTGTGTGTGTGTGTGTGTGTGTGTGTGTGTGTGTGTGTGTGTGTGTGTGTGTGTGTGTGTGTGTGTGTGTGTGTGTGTGTGTGTGTGTGTGTGTGTGTGTGTGTGTGTGTGTGTGTGTGTGTGTGTGTGTGTGTGTGTGTGTGTGTGTGTGTGTGTGTGTTTTTATATATATATATATGTAGCACTGTGCCACTAAGGTGCATTTAGGGGATGTTGGAGTACAGCCTCACACGTTCTCCATCTCGGTTATTTTGCAGGTGATGTGATCAGCACCATGGTCCTGCTGCCTTTACTCCCCAAGTTTTGCCCCAGGGACAAGGCTGAAAAAATTCTGACCTTAAACCTGGGTCTCCCGCATGGGTGCCCTACCTACTAGACCACCACAGCTCTGAATTAGATGAGAAACATGAAAAATATGGCGATCAAGGATTCTTGTTTGCTTTGCAGCTTACAAAGATACAAATGTGAGGCTGCAGCACGATTTCAATCCTGTCCTGCTCTCCTGCATGGTAAAATTAGGTCTGTTAATTTATAGCAAATTTTAAGGGAAACATTTTTTATGTACGACATGGTACTCACAAATGGGAACTCTTTGCATAATGAACTTCATTGAAACTATTCACCTCCCAATACACACACACGTACACAGTGAAATAGCTTATCAATTTATGTCTGTTACCATTTATCATACAGAAAAATAAGTAAAAAGAATTTCACTACTATTATACAAATGATCTAGGTTTTTTCTCCTGCTTTTGTCAACTTTTATTTACCATAAACTTGTGTATCTATGTATAACTTGTGTAACATGATTCATGGACAAACTCCTACCAAACTAACCAGAACTATACTATTGCTTCATGCATAGGTCTTAAACAGTGCTCGAAAAATCGTCTTCAGAGCTAGGCGCCAGGAAACCACCCACTAGCAATTGTGCATACTATAAGAAGCTGAGCCGGCCCCCATGCCGGAGTGGTTAGCACATCGTGCTATGATACCAGGGGTCCCGAGTTCGAATCCCGGCCTGGGCTTGGATGTTTGTGAGCGTTCGTTCATCATTCATCACCATCTTCGCAAATTAGCCAAAACTGGCACAAAAAGCGAAGTAAAATAAAGCAAATCAATCAATCTATAAGAGTTGTATGTACGCATTACTTGCATTGTAGAATTATTTTCTTGTAGTTTACGGTTATTACAAGCATAAGAAAACAGTTTTTCGTTGTGATGTTTCAGGAGAACACACACTCCCTTCATCAGACATTTATTTTCATTTTGACTAAAGATACAGTTATAACAATGGTTAGCAATTTTTTAAACAAAAAGAATCTTATATAATAGATATTGTCAATGTTACATTGTTGTAATATAGCAACCTAACTGTGAAAAGAAGCTAACTAACGAACTAACTCTCTAGCCTTCTTAAACCCGAAGGTTCATGGCCGCAGCAACACAGGCCCTCCATCTGTCCCTATCTTGAGCAAGATCTATATACTCTTTTCCATCTCTACCGATTTCCTTTAGGTACATCTCAACGTCCCTCCATCTTCGTCTTGGCCTTCCTATAGGTCTCTTACCATCAGGTTTCCCAACAAGAATCCTGTGAACTCCTCTTTCCTCCCATTCGTGCCACATGGCCTTCTCACCTAAGTCTTCTTGATTTAATTATTCTAATAATATCTGGACATGAATACAAATTATGTACTTCCAAATCATGTAACCTTCTCCACTCACCTGTCTCCTCATCCCTTTTAGGTCCAAAGATTTTCCTAAGGATCTTATTTTCAAATACTCTCAATTTGTGTTCCTCTTTCAATGTAAGGGACAAAGTTTCACACCCATATAATACTACAGGCAAAATTACTGTTTTGTATATTTTAACTTTTAGTTTCTTAGATATTAAACGAGAAGATAAAAGTTTATGAAGAGAGAAATATCATGCATTTCCTGAATTAAACCTACTTTTTATTTCCTCTTTAATATAATTTTCATTTGTTAATATTACTCCTAAGTATTTGAATTTGGAAACTGGTTCAAATGAGTTGTTATCAATAATTAGATTTTGATTAATACCTAACACTTGGTTTCGGCCTGTAAGCATATATTTAGTTTTCTCTTTGTTAACTTCCAAACCTATCTCTTTGTTTAAAAAATTTAATGTAACACAAAACATCAAAAAACTTTGTGAAAACAATGATGACTTTGAATTACCTGATGATATTTGGGATTCAAAATTTTAAATAAGAAATAATGTGATCTAAATTTTTTATTTGAAATAAAAATAAAACAGACTGTTTCTTTTCACAGTTAGGTTGCTATATTACAACAATGTAACATTGACAACATCCATTATATAATGGATTCTTTTTGTTTAACCATTGTTATAACTGTATCTTTAGTCAAAATCAAAATAAATGTCTGATGAAGGGAGCGTGTGTTCTCCTGCAACGTCACAACGAAAAACTGTTTTCTTATGCTTGTAATAACTGTAAACTAGAAAAAAATCAATCTATAAGGAGCTGAGCATCACCATATTCAAAACATCCATCGCTAAATCATGTGAGAAAGCAGGAAATGGAGTGGGGGGCTGTTTGGGAACAAAGAGTAAGAAATTGGTACTGATTCTATGGAATGTTCACACGTTGATAAAAATAATAATTTGCTAACTTACACTGTACCGCAATTTGAACTTAGAATCTTCAAAATTTCGTACATGCTAACTTAAAAGAAGGCAATATTACAGCAAAATATCATGGTCGCCAGGCTGAAATTTTTAGTTGCCATGGCGACCGGGATTTTTTCGAGTCCTGGTGATAAATAATAGCAAATTCTGTGATGGGATATTGAATAACAGCCAATGGCCTTTTCATCCATGTGCCTGGTATTTCAGTAATTGTTTCATTTCTATCCTATCACATCTACTGTTCCATGGGTCCCAGGTTCAAATCCTGGCCTGGG
Source organism: Lepisma saccharinum (assembly GCF_977018435.1). Classification (NCBI taxonomy): domain Eukaryota; kingdom Metazoa; phylum Arthropoda; class Insecta; order Zygentoma; family Lepismatidae; genus Lepisma; species Lepisma saccharinum. Next base: position 22,778,210 of record NC_139246.1, on the reverse strand, counting down.
CATAGATGTTTGTGAGTGTCCATTCATCACATCATCACTCAACCCCATCTTCGCAAATTAGCCAAAAGTAGCACAAAAATAGAAGTAAAATAAAGCAAATCAATCAACCAATTACATCCACTGTCTTGCTAGTGCAAAAAGCATGAAATAATTATTTTAAACAAAAAAACAATAAAAAGTTACATCTACAAAAGTTCACAAACATAAATATACCTGCATCTTTTCATGTTCAATGTCATTCTTGCATTTTTCTTGAAACGCAAGTAAACGTTTTACACTTCCTAACACCCTGTTATCCTTTTGTTCGTTAGAATCTGACTTTGTTGCCTTAAACTGCAACAATAATTCATTTTTCTCCTTTTCTAGTGATTCTAGAAACTTCCTGAAAAAAAAATATCTGGTAAATTCTTGTACAGGCATGTGTGAAAGAAATGAGACACATACAGGGTGAGACAAAAAGAATGAAACAACTTTAAACAGTTATCATGACGTAACTATTTACGATAGAAAATCAAACAAGGCATCAATAGAAAGAAAAACTATGGAAGTTTTAATCCCACTTGGCGCTCTTATGCTGCTTTGCCATTCCTCCGCCAGGATCGCTAGTGTGGCAAAATGGCGAATGACCAGCAGAAGGATTATTGTTTGTTGGAGTAAGCAAAGTCTGAGTCGACCTCAATGGTGCAAAAAAAAAATATTTATATGTTTCGGTGGTAATCCACCACATCAGAACAACATGTGGCTTTCTGGGGCAGTTGCAGCTCACGACTTGCACTGTGTGTGAATTTTCGTGTTTTTTTGCAAAATGTTCCCTAATGATGTTCGCTGACTCATAGGGTACACACACCTGCCCAATGCTCTTCCCTTTACAGAGACTATAGTCTCTTCAAATCGTTTGTACCGATGGTTCATCCAAAATGTTGGTTTACTATCAAAATGCATGCAGAAATGTCTTTCCTCCATTGTGATCATTAACTCAAACACACAATATGCCTTCTGTTGGTCATTCGTCATTTTGCCACACTATAGCGATCCTGGCAGAGGAATGGCAAACCAGCACAAGAGTGCCAAGTGGGAATAAAACTTCCACAGTTTTTATTTCCATTGATGCCTTGTTTGATTTTCTATCGTAAATAGTTATGTCATAATAACTGTATAAAGTAGTTTCATTCTTTTTGACTTACCCTATACATCCATCCTGAAGTCTCACTACATGATTACCAGCAACATAGTATGTGTTAATGAAAGGTATTCTTTTCTATTTGGTTCTAAAGTAGTAATGCAATGTCAGTAGGGTATCTGACTGACATGCAGAAGAACTGGGTTCGACTCTTAGGATGAGTAATTTTTCAATGTCCCCACTGGAAACTCAGCCTCACAGCCCTTCCCTTGGTGAGTTACCCAGATACTAAACTCTTCAAACACAAACTTCACTGCATACAACCACATCTGATATTAACTGCTTGTGGGTCATCCCAAGCCAAACCATCCAGCTAAGGTGTATATTGTCCACCCCCTCACTATGGAATATCAAATCCAGTTTCGAATTTAGAACTCTTCAAAACTTCCTGCCATTTTACGAAAACGTATTCATGGAATTTCACAGTCATGTTTTTCATGAAGAATTATTAACTTAAATTATTGAAATTCACCAATTTACAGTTCCATGGTGATTCCAAATATCGCATATAATATTTAATTAAAATTAGGCTAATTCTTGAATTTTTGAAAACACCTTTTCAACTACTAATACAAACTTGGAAGACATTTAATTATATTTTACATGTAATATTTGGAATCTTCATGAAATTGTGAATAAGTATGATGAATTTCATATTTTATGTTACTAAGTGTTGATGAAAAATATAAATTAAATCAGAGCATGTCATACTCATGCACATTCGGTAGGAGAGCAAAGGGGGACCATGGCCCTCCCTCCTGGAACATGGATGTATTCCCAAAATAATATACGATGTCTGGCTAAAAAAAAAACAAAAAAAACTGGCATTCCTGTGGAAGTATACGTTCAGGAGTGGGAAGCGCATGTGCAGAAAATAGACCTTGAAGCTTCAAGAAGCTGATGACAGAACCCTGGGTTACTGTCACTCGTAGTTAGTCTGTGAACTGTGCTTGAAGGTGGAGGTCTCCAATCATGTTGTCGTAAAATGGCAAATGCCCTTTCATGGCAACAACAGAAATGAAAAAATTAATGACTTTGTTCAGAACGATCGCCAGGTCTGCATTTAAATGATAGCAGACATAGTGGGCATCGATAAAGAGTCAGTGAACACTTACTCGGTTATTTCTTCAAATTTCAGCAGGAATTGAGGCTGATGCGCTGCTCGAGTTTCATATTTGCCATTTTATGGCAACACAATTGCGGACTTCCACATTCAAAAACTGCTCACAGACTAATTACGAGTGACAGAGGCCCAGGGTTCTGTCGTAGCTTATTGAAGCTTTATTTCTTGTGCATGTGCTCTCCATTGCTGCACGTACATTTCCAACATGGTTGCCACATCATTTTCTTTTAGCCAGACCTCGTATTTCATACATATAACTTCATTCAGTCACAGTAATTTATGTTAATATTACAAGAACATTGCACTAGCATAACTTCAAACTGAAGGAGTGTTTTTATTTTTTGAGGGGGCAACACTATTGGATGGGGATAGATATGATTTGTTTGCACCTCCCTCTGGAAAAATACCTTGCCTTGCCCCTTCCTGCAAAAAATTCTGTGAATATCCATGGGCACACTACAAAAGGAGAAAAATCAAATGCCAATTGCAAGAACTTCTGAGTTCTAATTTCCAAGCTAGAGTCGATATTCCATAAAAGAATAATACAGATTCTTATATTTGCCAGAAGCAATGGACCACATTTTATCCAAGCCTGAGATGGTGGGATGAACACCTTTGCATAGTGGTGGCTATTAGGGGGGGCTGTTGCCCCCTCCCCCCACTTTTTGCCAATTTTGCCCCCGCACTATGCTAAATCTTATATGCCCCCCAGTTTTGGCACCTTACCCCTCTGGTTCTGGAACCCAATCATCGCCACTACCTTTGCATGATTTGACATGAAATGACCCTCGTGAAGAAACCTCATTGAGAACCCACCTTTGCTTTATGAGGTGACACCTTGCCTCCTCGCAGTAGCTCATTCTGTCACCCTCCATGATGCGATACTGTCGCTGCAGTCGAGACAGCTCTGCCTCCAACATGCGATCCATTTCACCATCATCTGATGCTTCTGCTGGTTTTGGGGAACTCATAGTTGCCAAATGATGTGCAAATTTGCTACTAGATGTGTGTTGCTACAAAAATAAAAGCAGCAAGTTATTTTACATAATGTGCCATACATAAACTTCCCATACACTATTATACATGTCTACTGCCATGTACATTTTACATTTGTACATAGATAATGTAATGTGCATAGTGTACCTTCTCAACAGTATAGTGGCTTCTGTGATTGATTTCTGATCAAGAGGCTGCGTTGGAATCCCTGGTTAAGCTAACAGTGTACAGTCCCTCCCTCTGCTTACATTTAAATACTTACAGCCTTTGCACATCTTATTACTGAACACAAAACTATGTTTTATGACCATTAAAATACACTTTTGTTATTGAAAAAAAAAAAACATTTGGGGTAAGGAATATTCCCTTTTAAAAATAATCATTATGAGAAGAAAATATAATTCTTGTCTGGTTAAAACTTGTCTTTAGTTTTATTTCGTTTTTTCCACCAAAAGTTATTAATGAAACTCTTCCATTTCTCAATAGTTTTCTGCACTGGTTTTGCTTGAATTTTTCTCATTTTCTTCTTCGATTACTTTCTCCACTCCTTCTAGCATGAATCATGTCTGTTGTCTGCCATCATATTCTTTTCCTCGGTAACCTTACTCATAATTTTGGTTCTCACTGAGAAGTCACCAGGTGTGCCAACAGGGTGGATTCATGATGCACGTCATGGGAATTTTTTTTGGGGGGGGACGGACAAAATTTCATAGTTTACCTACCAATTCTACATATCTTCACACAAAAATGGGGGGATTGTTTCGTTGGATTGACTTGTTATTGATTCTTAGTTATGGTTATTAGATGTTCAGCATCTACTTCATGATTTAACATCCACAAGAACACTATTTTCTGTAGCAAACATAAAGTAAGCCGTGCCTTTTCTTTCTTTAGTCTCTTAAGTTTAAATGGAAGAAAGGTTTCAAATGTCATGTGCCTTTCGATTGTTGGCATCTCAGCCAGTGGTAAACATGCCTGGTGTTTTCTTTCAGTTTTAGTGTTGGATGATTTCAGGCATGATTAGTTTTGCTTGTATGTGTTCCTGTGCTAAGACTCACTGGATAATTGTAAAATTCTCTCAGTTTCAAAATTTAATTTTTAAAAAATGAAATCAAATTGTCCAATTCAAACAAAAACCAATAACTGTATGTCTATGCAAACTATACTCGTGTATCTAGGGGGAGTATGATGAACAATTCATTTGGGGGAGGATATTGATGAACGACTTGGGGGGATGGGCACCCCTGGAAGTCACCATGTGGTAACAATAATAATATTTTTTTTAAAAAAAACACACATTCTGCAGACACATTGCATACACTGCTTGCACCACAATACGTTTCCTTTCATATTTGTAATTGTCTGGGAGAAAATGCATGTAACTTACATGTGAATTTGTCTCTAAATTGATTTCAAGGCTCAAGTTCCAATTGTTTCATCCCAAGCTAATCATGGTACACATACATTGTTAACATGGCTCCTATTTATGTCTCACTTCAGATGCTTATGTTTTCTAGAGAATGATTTTTCCTTCTATAAACTCCTATCTCCGTAAGTGTTTGCAGGTTAGGTAAAGTGGGTCAGATATACAGCTCTTAGCAGTGGCGCAGGAACATTTTTCATTTGGGGGGGTACAAAATTCAGCCTCCCATATATATAATGCAATAGAAAATCAGGAGTTCGAAATGTGAAAATTGCGAACAAAGATACATCTATTCATTTTAATGCAGGTTGCAATTTAAAGGGTGTGAGGAAGATTCCCAACCCCCACACTCTCTATCTTGAGCCATTCCAATCACGAATAATCATCTCCCACCTACCATAGAAACCATATTATTGAATATATCATACTTACAGAGTTCCACTTCACTTCAGATCATTTTAATGTCTCATGCCTACATATAAAAATATCTTTAAAATATTCATGGTAAAGCAATTATTTGTAATATAATTAGCTGTACCTAATGACGCTATTCACGCACTGAAAGTATACTAGTATTACACATACAAAACCGAAATCCTTCAGATCTCAGAGCAAGCAAGGAAAACCATATGCTCGAAAGTTTCTGTCATTTCAATCTTTGGTGGACAATATGAGAGCCAGCCAAGGTTTATTTTCATATGTAGTGTAGTGGTATTAAATGTAGAATGTGAATGTGGGTACATGCGTGTGTTTTAGGGTGACATGCCAATTCTTCGTCCTCCGTGGCGGAGTGGTTAGCATAGCGCGCGCTACGATGACAGAGGTTCCGGCCTGGACATGGGTGTTATTTGTTACTGTCCCTTCATCAATTTCATCATAATAATCACTCATCCTCACCTTCGTAATTAGCCAAAAGTGGCAGAAATGTGAAGTAAAATAAACCAAATCAATCAATCAAACATTCCCATCTCACTCAAAGACCTTGTGAATCCAATCGAAAATCAACTGAATGTGAGCAGGTTCAATGCAATAAACCTAACTTAAGTGATTAGAGAAATCATTTAGAAGTTTTGAACCTACTTTTCCTTTCCATAAATAGACCCCCAGTGCATTGTTTTCATGCAGAAAAATTTGCAAGAAGTTGGATCAAGTTTTAAGTATCACAGTGCCCTTGACAAGCAAAGTGGCAAACCATAGAACCTGCAGTGATTCTCATTTCTCTCGTACATTCATCTGATTTTCTTACAGTTTGACTTTAGGGTTTAACTTAAAATGGCGTTGTGTTTGTGTTTCATTGTATATCAAATTAGATTTTAAGCAATTAGTGTCTAATTCTAAGTACACCTAATACATATTTAAAAATAAGTCCTCCTCCCTCAGATAAAATCACAAATCGCACTGTTTTAATGTGTAGGAAGTATTTCATTTCACATGGGAATGATATCGCGATGAGACGAGTCCAGAATTGTCACAGCCTCATTTAGTCTCTTGTATGGTGAGGTCCTTCTCATCCTTGTTTGTGGTTATTCTTGTCTCGGTTTCGGATCAGAAGTTATTAAAACTTTTCTAGATCCACTTCATGCTCACATAGGCTAATCGGGACTGGATCTACAGTTTAAAGTGGAATCCAAAACACTGTGCATGTGGAACCCCTTAATTACAAGGCGAGGTGTCTTCTCCTGACCCACGAAATGTTTAGTATAAGCAACATGTACATTGTGTCACCACGCTCACAATGTACAATATCTCATTAAAGCAAAAACTTTAGTTGATAACGTTTTTCTGCTTTACACCTTGTTTCGACATTGCGAACCATCGAAGTACGGAATTTTATCTTGAATAGATTAAAATGGGCAGCACAGGCTTGCAATTGTCACTACTGGATTTACTTTGCAATTACAATAAATAAAATACACGGCTAATTTCAAAAATAAATTAGATAAACACTTGGTATGTCTGAAAAAGAGATAGCATTTTAAATTTATTTTAAGCAATTTCTTCAAACATGATAACCAGAGTTTCCAACGAGATCGTCTCTTACATCAAGTATCGTCTCGCTTTGATTTTGCAGAGATTTATTTCATTCTCCTCTTTAAATTTGAAAGAAAACAGATTTTTCTTGTCTTAGTAACATCTGTATGTTCAACAAATCTCTTCGTATGAGATATATAGGTTTAAGTATAGTTTTCCGAATAACCTCTTACAAAGTTATGAAAGTTATGAGTGAGGTACAGGAGTAGATTGTAACCCCCAAGTTGGTCAGTCGTGTCCAGTCTCGTTTGTGTAAGTATTTCGTTTCGGAAAATTCCATTTGAAAAATTCAAAAGAAAAGGAGGTCAGTCGTATACTCTTCTGACTAAGATTTATATCTTATCTTCGAATAGATGCAACTGTTTCTTAAGAGAAGTGTACCCCCCTTAAGCAAAAGAGCACTCACCTGGAGAGTGATTTTCTGCGAGTAGGCTAAACTTTACCTGATTCCACTGTTCCACACACATTTTAAACAATTTTCATCTCCTTAAAGAAGTTTCCAAGAACAGAGGTCAATGAACTAAATCATAGCAAGCACAATGTAGTAGAATAAGTTTACAATGGTTTGAATTTCTGTGGTAAGGAAGATAATGGTTATGAGTTATAAACAATTTAAACTTTTTTATTGGGCTAATTAAAAATAGGTTATTTTAACAATAGCACCTTGCGTCTGTCAAATTATCTAAGGGGGGTACAGGGGGTACAATTAGATTTACGAGTTTAGGGGGTACAGTACCACCTTCAACAATTTAGGGGGGTACAATGTACCCCTGTATCCAACCGTTCCTGCGCCACTGGCTCTTAGCATTGGAATAACATCCCTCAATGGATCAACACCTGATCACTGATATATGTGGTCTCAAGCACAAAAGCCCCTTCGAGACAACCAAAAATAGCTGACTCAGGAACGACTGCTCGCTGGAAAGAGTAGAGGTGATGATGCTTGCATGAGCTATGATACAAATCATAGTTTATCTGATAAGTAATACTTAGTGAAGCGTTTAACCGTGTTAATTGCTTTCTCCAAGCTTCAAAGTTACTTCCCACAATAGTTTCCAGTATTCTAAAACACTTCCTAATACTCCCATAAAACTTGCAAAAATTGTGGACCTTTCGGAACTGATAATGATTTTGGTGGTACAGAAACAACACATCGAGTTATAATATGCTTTAAAAGTGTGTGAGATTCAACAAGATGTGACGTCTCAGTTACACAATTTTGCTACGAAGCCTGTGGATCTTGCATATTGTCAATTTACAAACAAGGTGTACCTGCAGCTTTTTAATTCGTACCTGATATTTATGTGACAAATTTATTAAATTCAATAGAAGGTTCTTCTATACTATCATGTACATATTTTCACTGCACAAAATAAATAAAAAAATCGAGTTCGAAATATTTACACTACGTATGTTTATACTTACGCTAGATAATCTACTTTATCACAGCAGCATAAAACAGTAACCAGTTCATGTGAACACAGTTTGGTGCTTATCTTCTCATATCAGGTGAACTGACAATCAAAACACACTTTTAATGAATAATGTTGCATATAATTAGAGATTATCATATTTTCCGTAGTGAAGGTAGACATTTTCGTTCGCAGATGTTTATCCTCATAAAGATCGTAGTCATAGCAACGACACTGTTGCCAGCCTCAGGACGGGAAAATTTCGACAATTCCCGACCAAGGATAATTTATTACCCTTGTCCCTGCACAGACGGTGATGTCTTGGCGGGTTCCCCCGTAACTTCCGGTTTAGGTCAGTCACCGTTGTTTCTAGTGTAGATTCACCGGCGTGCAAAGTAAAAATCATAGAAATGAGAACAGTTGTGCGACGATAGTAAACAACAGGGTTGGCATGTTTAAAACAGTTTGTTTTAAACGTTTAAAACACACGGCTTTGGTTTTTTTACAAATGTTTTAAACGTTTAAAACAATGTGTTTTAAACATGTTTTTTAGAAGTGTTTAAAACACATTTTGGTACTTGATATTTTATAGTCTGTGATATTTTTTGTTTGGCAACCCTGTCTTTTCATTGAATCAGTGTCAATTAATCCGTGCTTTACGGGTCTCAGTTATCGCACAACACTTGAGCAACCTTATGTTCTGACATCACGGGAGAAAGCTTTTTAATTTTGGCCTAGTCTGCTGCCACGCGCGTGTCAGCAGTAAGAATAAGCGTCAAATTTGCTCCTGCCACGTAATTCGTCTGCTAAGAGGATGTTACAAATCTTCAGAACAGATGAAGACGATAAAAATACAAGTATATGATAGCATACTACAAACAAGTATCTCATGTAGACGCACGACGAACTCAAAACGTACGAAAGTTTAGATATATATTCAATTATTTTGTAAATGAAAAAGTGAGGGAAAGATAATTCTATAAAACTAGTGATATTATTATATTATAACGTATGCTTAAGTGAATCTTTGGCAACAAATCTGCAGAAGTAATGACACATAACAAATGCTAGTAAATATATGTGCTTTCAACGTCGCCTTTCCGCCTGAGAAATTTAGGGAGAACCTATGATATGGCATGCCACTTTCACTTGCACGAATTTACTTCAAACAACAAGGGAGTTTTCAGACGGAAGCGACAAGCGATATCGGGATTTCGCACAGAAGCATTCGATCTAAAGCAAACCAGTCACCAGTCACGCTTGCGCAAATAACAGGCCGGTGCAACACAATGCACGGCATTGATAAAACAGCCCATTCCGAGCGACAAGCGACACCTGCAATTTGTCGTGTCTCTTTAATTCGGAAGGCGTTGCTTATTTTTTAATGTTGGTTTCCAAAAGACACGTATCGCAGCAGTCTGAAAGCTTACTTTCGAACCAATTCGTGTCGCACGTGTCGCTTGGACTGGATTGTTGCTTTCTCTACCATGCATCGTGTCGCCTCGGTCTGTTGTAGTAGTATGCAAGGTGGATTGTTTCCTTTAGAGTAAAGGAGCTGTTGCTTATCGCTTCGGTGTGTAATCTCCGTGCCACTTACAAGTGAATCCTCAGTGATCAATGAAATTTTTCGAACCGAAGCGACACAACAAGCTGCACGTGTCGCTCAGATTTTCAATGGCGTGTATTGTGCCGCCTGAGACTTGATTTCCCATGAGCGGTAAATGCTTATTTATAGACTAAATGGGCCTGTGTCGCTTGCAGGGTTGGCATGTTTAAAACAAAAGTGTTTAAAACACTATGTTTAAAACGTTTAAAACACACGGCTTTGTTTTTTTTACAAATGTTTTAAACGTTTAAAACAATCTGTTTTAAACATGTTTTTTTTACAAGTGTTTAAAACACATTTTGGTGGTAGATATTTTATAGTCTGTGATAATTTTTTTGTTTGGCAACCCTGTTTTTCATTGAATCTGTGTCAATTAATCCGGTCTTTACAGGTCTCACTTATCGCACAACACTTGAGCAACCTTATGTTCTGACGTCACGGGAGAAAGCTTTATAATTTTAGGCTAAATGCCTATGTTGTTAGGTTAGGCAGGCTAGCAATGTATGCACAAGGTAGCAAGATTGTTGTGCGACAAGAAAGACCCGTGCTTTACTGTAGAAATCGAAACCGCTCAGTTCCTTGTTTCGTATCGTCCTGTAAGTTTGAGACTGGTGGAAGCTTGAAATGGAAACTAATATCTAAATACACAATGCGTGATTTTGATCGTGACGTGATTTTTTTTCTTTTGCGATACGATTCATTGGTTTGTATAACTGAATGAAGCGCAGATGCTTACTTTTGGAAACATAATTTTGTACTTTGAAAAAAATCATCTGAAGAATCTATTATGACACTGCAGGTTGTTTTCTGCTATATAAACTGTTCAGGCAGCAGGAAATATTTCACCGTGATTTTTTCAGGACGAGGATAGGAATTCTATAATATTTAGTTTCTTGAAATTTAGATGAATATAAATCCTAACCTACTTCAGTAGTGGCGAAAAAAGGGGGGCTATTACCCACAACTTTTGTCCCTGCAGTCACGGCCGCCGACTTGTCAAAATTATTGGGGGGGCTCTGATCACTGAAATAAATTATTGAATTACTCACTCTCTCCCTTTTTTAAGTTTTGGCCACAGTGTTCGGAATCTCATAAAAGTCCGATCCGGACTTCGGTAAATGATTTCCCGAATTTTCGGGATCCCGTGCAGTCGGGAAATACCGAATGCTCATTTGAAAATGTCGTTATTTCTCGACGTTTTCTGCATTGTCAATTTCTGGAACTTACCGTAAATTGTTAGTTTTTAATCCAGAAATCACTTAAAGTGAAAATGACGTGTATAATTCGAGATTTTCAGAGCTTCGGGAAATTTTGAACATTTCCCGACTCAGTAGGGAAATTGAAAATTTTTCCCGTCCCGCACACCCCTAATAAAAGCCCATGAATTCCTCAAAAATGTCATTTTTTTATTCACAGTTCGAATGCAGAATATTAATTGTCCACGGTTGGATATGTCACAAGTTTCGTCAACCATAATAGCAAAATATTCCCGACTTTTATTATCTGCTACCACGGAGCGCAAAACAGATCTCCCTAATATATCAATGATCTCGTTCTGAATGTCATGCGAGAGCCATTTGTAGCCCGAACGTCCCATCCACTACCCTAGTTCATGCACATCGTCTTTTGAAACTCATGTTTAGTAAAAATTTTAACAATACTCATAATTACATACTTAGTATATACTAGTAATAAATCATGCGTTTTGCTGTCTCTGGTCATAGCCTCCCCAAAGTTGATGGTTTAGCGGTTTTACTCCACCAAAGTTGATGGTGTAGAAAATTTTAAATGTGTATTAAAAGTTAAGTTCATGTGGCACAGTTCAGAGTAAACTTTACAAGAGAAGCAAAATAATACATTAGATCCTCTTAAGCAAAATTATTTGGGTGGCTCTGCCCCCACATTGTTAATATTGGTGGGCTCGACTCCCCCTTAAGCCCCATGGAGTCGGCGCCTATACCTGCAGTAGAGGTGTGCGAGATCCCGAAAAGTCGGGACCGGGATCGGGAAAGAAAATTTCCGTCCCGATCCTGACTTTCCGACGTTTTGGGATCCCAAGCAGTCTGGAAATTCCGAATGGTCATTTTAAAACGTCGTCAATTCTAGACATTCTCTGCATTGTGGTTTTGTACCAGAAGTGCAAAAACAAGCACTTAAGATGGAAATTACATGTAGAATTCGAGATTTCAAGAGCTTTGGGAAATTTCGAACACATCCCGTCCCGAAAATTTTCCGACTTTTTCGGGAAATTGAGAATTTTCCCCGTCCCGACCCAAAAAATTCTGTACCCCACACCCCTACCCTGCAGTATGGTAAACCTTATCTCCAAAGGTAAATAAACTGTCCTTGTCGCCATTGTACTCATAAAAATGAGTATTTTTTCTCTTTAACGACTTTAACTATAATTTACTGGGAAAAGGTTGAATTTGTTTTGTTTAAAACATGTTTAAAACATGTTTTTTTAACTCATGTTTAAAACTATGTTTAAAACAAAAAAAACATGTTTTAAACAAAAAAAACAGTTTGTTTTGTTCTTTTTAAAAAAAACACAAATTTTGCCAACCCTGGTCGCTTGTCACTTCGGTACGAACCACTGCTGTCGCGTGTCGCTTCGGTTTGAAACCTCACTAAGATGGGTGTATTTCACCACAACACAATACGCAGATAAACGATCAACATGTTTGTAACAAAATGCAAGTCGTACAAATCCTTTCCGGGTAACCAATCCTTTCTTCGTTCTGCTTGTATCAACAGGTTTCGTCTCTCTACGTCCTTCGGAAACCTACGAAGTGATACTTGACTCAATGAATATGTTCCCGATCGAACTGTGCAAGCATATGCTACACAGCCGAAACATATTTCCTTGTAAAAGAATCTCCACTTTGCCCTTTCATATTAACGTCCATAGCACTGCAAGCGTAACTGGATGTTCGAGGGGGACCAGAAGAGTGCGCATGCTCCGCGGTAGCTCCGCCTTTAACACCGTCTATAACTGAATGAAGCGCGGACGCTTACTTTTGGTAACACAATTTTGTACTTTGGATAGATAAATTGATCTGGAGAATCTATTATGACACTGCAGGTTGTTTTCTCCTATATAAACTGTTCAGGCAGCAGGAAATATTGCACCCTTATTTTTCCACGACGAAGATAGTAATTCTATAATATTTAGTTTTGAAATTTAGATGAGTATGAATCCTAACCTACTTCAGCAGTGGCGGAAAAAGGTGGCTATTGCCCCCTACTTTTGTCCCTGCAGTAGATGTGTGCGGGATCCCGAAAAGTCGGTACCGGGATCGGGGGTGAAGGGTGGGGGTGGGGGAGGAATCCCGTCCCGATCCCGACTTTTCGGGGTCCCAAGCAATAGGGAAATACAGAATTATCGTTTTAAAAAGTCGTCAATTCTCGACATTTTCTTCTGTAAATGTATGTCTGGAACGTATCGGAAATTGTTAGTTTTTGTACCAGAAGTGCAAAAACAAAATTACGTGTACAATTCGAGATTTTAAGAGCTTCGGGAAATTTCGAACGTATCCCGTCCCTAAAATTTCCCGACTTTGTCGTGAAATTGAGCATTTTTCCCGTCTCGAATGTCGGGATTTAAAGAATTTCCCGTCCCGACCCAAAAACTTCTGTCCCGCACACCCCTTCCCTGAAGTATGGTAAACATTATCTCCAAATGGATATAAACTGTCCTTGCAGCCACTGTACTTCAGTAATATAGTTTCATAAAAATGAGTATTTTCTCTAGGGGGTGTGCGAGACAGTTTTTTTTGGTCGGGACGGGAATTTTTTTAAATCCCGAAAGACGGGAAATATTCGCCATTTCCCGACAAAGTCGGGAAATTTTCGGGACGGGAGATGATCGAAATTTCCCGAAGCTCTGAAAATCTCGAATTCTACACGTAATTTTCATCTTAAGTGTTTGTTTTTGCACTTCTGGTAAAAAACTAACTGCTCGGGAACCCGAAAAATTGGGAATTTTTTTTCCAGATCCCGGTCCCGACTCTTCGGGATCCCGAACACCCCTATTTTTTTCTTTAACGACTTTAACTATAATTTACTGGGAAAAGGTTGACTTTCTTTTGTTTAAAACACATGTTTAAAACATGTTTTTTTAACTCATGTTTAAAACTATGTTTAAAACAAAAAAAAACATGTTTTAAACAAAAAACAGTTTGTTTTGTTCTTTTTAAAAAAACACAAATTTTGCCAACCCTGGTCAAGAAAGGTATTTGTTAATTAAAGCATAGATTAAAGTCTTTACCACTGGTTTTACCATGAAGGAGTCGACTTGTTGAATTCTGTCTGTGGATAATCAACAGATTATATATACGTGACGGGCACTACACGCACCGCACGACGAACTTGTTGAATTCTGTCTGTGGATAATCAACAGATTATATATACGTGACGGGCAGTACACGCACCGCACGACGAACTCAAAACGTACAGTACATTTTTCAAATAGGTTCGCCTTGTGCTTCGGTGTGAGGTGGACGTGTGTGTTGTCTTTTGAGTTAATATTTGCGAAGGACCTATTTATATATGTAAATAGGAGGAAGGGTTTATTTTCTCGTGGGATGTTGTCGGATTTTGTCTGATACATTCCTTCAGTACACATGTCCAAAATCTCCGTCTTTAATGGCGATAGGGACAAACGGTGAAGAAGAAGAAGAACATTGTTCAATTTTTTTATGTATCGAATGAATTATTATTGTTACCACGTATCATACACAACAATGCTTATTTAATGGAGTGGCCACTAGAATTTATGTTTGTAACAACTGGATAGGTAGGGATTCGAACCCTGAAAAAAATGGCAGAGAAGCGAAGCAAAATAAATGAAATTCAAATCAATCTTTGCCATTTACTCGAATAGGATTGATTGATTGGATGTTTTAACTCCACATTATGCACAGTAAGGCTAATCGGGACTGGACCTACAGTTTAAAGTGGAATCCGAACCACTATGTGCCTCTACCGGGTATCGAATCCAGGACCCCTTGATTATAAGGCGACGACGTTACCACTGCGCCATCGAGGTGACCAAGGCATTTACTCGAAGAGTCGAGGTATGAAATGTTAGCTTTCCTTTCTTAATATGTTGGTTAATTGGTGCCTAAAAACTTTAAACCAGGTCTTTTTGTCGAATAATGGTTTCCCCATTTGTGTTACCCTTTATTGTTCCATTTTTAGCTGTACATTTGCTGTTAGCCCTGGGCTGAACCTTAGTGTCGAGAGCTCTCGTGTTATAATACCCACAAGCTTGACCTTCTGATGAAAAATCCCACTAAAGTTTGAAAAGCGCTAATTCTTTCTAAAGGCCGGAAAGGTTATCGTAAGTAAAAGGGTTAATTTTGTCATTTTTATAAATATATGAGAGAGTTATTTTTTTCTTCTTATATTTCTTTTACCAACATAATCTAAAGTATTGGTGTCAACTCTTGTATTGGGGTTTACTCATGTAAACCAAAAACTACCAGCGAATCAGTGTGAACCTTTAAATTTCTGTGAAGTTATTTCTTAGTTTTCTTCCGTAATTAAAAGTAAGGAAAGATAACCTGTTATTGTTTTCTTTCGTACATTAAAATTATAATAATACTAGATATTAGTTTATCTTGATCAAACTCTAATTAGAAGCAAAGATCACTTCTAATGTTATAAGGGGAAGGTTTGAAGAGCACTTAGTTGTGCTTGGGAGAGGGTGATATTAGTATGTGGTGTGAGGCAAACGCTAGTTTGAGTTTTGATTTTTACGCCTTGGTCCGGTTTCATCGCTGGGTCATCATCTGGTTTGGGTGTATCTGTAAAAGAGATTTATGAGCTCCAAGGTTAGTAGTTTATGTTATTGTGTGAGGTTGTGCCCTTAGGAGTATTTCTACTATGTTTTACATTCTACGCTACATAATATTGCATTACATCATATACCTATATACAATCACATACCATACTTGCCCCCCAGAATTTGCAGGTTTAATATAGTAACATTTACAAGTTAATGGTACTTTTGTCAACCTCCTCTGACCTGAGAAACAAAGTAATAAGTTTTTATTTTTTATGATTTTGTAAATTTAACAGTTATTTAGAAAATAAGTCGTGGCTGTTTTTTCATGGAATACAAAACTTTTAAACCCGTTTACAAGTTAAATACACCCCCCCCCCCCCCGGCCGATTAGGTCCGAAGTTACGCCCATCAGAAGAAAATATCGCAGGGGATGGGGATGGGGATGGTGACAAACTACAGTCCTGCCTAGAGCGCCAAAAATATCTAGCTACAGGTCTGGAAGGATAAAAAAAGAATAGTGGTGAACAATTTACCTACTGATATTTGTTCATTCCTCTCGACTAATTGTAACGTCGCTCTGAAATCAAGGGGGGCAGAATTGCTTACTCGGTGGGGGTACAATGTAGTTCTAATCCCACTTTAAGTTGTAGGTTCAACCCCGATTACCCTTTTTGGGCATAAAGTGAACTTTATAAAACAATCTTTCGTTGAACTTGATATTGGTTTGCATTTCTTGCATTTAAGTTTGAATGTGTATAATAATAATTATTATAATTAATAGACGTAATGAAAGCCGAAAACATCAAGATTTGATCAAATTGTCCTTTGTTCATCGAATACACTGGTATTGAAGGAAGGGACTGAACATTTTGCTACCCTTAGGCAGTGGCGTCTCGTGGCCTCAAATTTGGCCGGGGCTTATTTTTTAAAGAATTTAACATATAATGACAATTCACATGAATTACAAAAAATAGGTATTTTTTTCTTCTAGACTACAAAACTGGACTTACTTTTTTGCAAGAATTTAAAATGTAATGACAACTTACATTAATTACAAAAAAACGGGTATTTATCTTCTTCTAAACTACAAAACTGGACTTATTTTTTTAAAGAATTTAAAATATAATGACAATTCACATGATCACAAAAGAAACAGGTATTGTTGTGAAACATACCTTTCTACGAACGTTGACTCCTGTTCTTCTGCTCAGTAAATTTTGTTATTACTTTTTCGTTGAAGCCCTCTATGTTTGAAATGTATTCTTTCTCTATTGTAAGCAAGTGCCAAGGCATTTGGTCTGTCTTGTCCCATTGCATTTCTTAAGCAGGTTTTAATACGTTTCAATGTGCTGAAACATCGTTCAAATTCAGCTGTTGCCACTGGAGTTATTAAAACTATGTTTGTCATTTTTACTGTTTCTGAAAAGGTACCCTCTAAATAATTTTAAATAAAAAATGAATGCAATCTAATGATAGAGTTTATGTTTTTCAACTTTCACTACAATAAAGAACACGAAGTTCCCTCTTTAATTTTCCCTCTTCTATGAAGGGATAATAAATCTGGGAAGATGCCTCTGTTTAAAGATTGTTCTCTTTCATTATGTCCTCGTAGAGCAAGTTCATGTCGACCACAGAATTTTAAGCAATCGATAATTCTATTTAATATATGCCTATTTTTCCGGACAAATTCATTGTGTCTTGTAATTGACAGCCTATGTCCTTCATCAATTTGTGTTCGAACATCAACCCTGCCAAACTCACTCAAACATAGTGAATGAAAGCCACCAAAACACTACAGAACAACACGCGAGATCGAACGCGACGCAAGGGAACTAGCCCCGAATCAGCAGTCAAATCCATTGCACTCTTCCCTCCTCTCTCTGCTAGCACGTGCCCTTCACTGTAGCGTAGGTGGGTGTAGGCCACGCCTTCCTTTGCAACGTGCCCCGGAAAACGATAATTGACATCAATGCCGCTAGGAGCGCTGTCGTATCCATTGCAACAGACGATGAATTTACGTGGGTAAAAATCGCCTTTTAAAAGACTGTGTGATAGGTATGCGTTATGGTGATTGATAATTACGTGAATACGTCCGTTTTTCTTTAGGGGCTAAGCCCCGGAAGCCCCAAGGGACGAGACACCACTGCCCTTAGGATAAAAACACAAGGACCCTTGCTCATCGAACGGAGCCAGGTCAAGCCATAAAAATGTCAGGATATAATGAATGAACCAGATGTCGGACAGGCACCTCGAACAAGCCTCTCCCACTCAAACTGGTCCCCATTCTTTCCGTTGAGCGGGAAAAGAGGAGGGTGTCTTCCACGAAGGGGAGAAGTGACCTTGAGTGGACCAATCACAGAACCTTCAACTTGAAACAAGGGAGCCAAGATCAAACCGTGTTTGATCCTGGGAACATCTTGCGATGAGCGGGGCTTCACCATGTTTTTCCCCATTTGACTCCATGGTTTTGAATTACCGGAAACTTGTCCCTGCGAGTTTCTGGTGATGAGGGATGTGCTTCACTGTGTTTTTACCCTTAGAAAAAACAAAGAAAAAAGCAGTCGAACGAAACAGGGAAGAACGCCCGACTCCCTACTCTGTTTAAGTGGGGGAGAGTGGGTGGTCGGACGCTTGGCAACTCTGAACTAGCCTTTCTTTGTCGGTGCGTTCTGCACCCCAAGATTTATAGTTGTGGTTTTGCCTCCGATGGGGGACACGGAGGTCCTTTAAATATGGAACATACAATACCTTTCCTATTCTGGTTTCCAGGACAGGGGAGGTTTGCAGTTTATTCGTAAATCTTCCAGCATCTTTATATAGCCTATACGTGTGTAAAGTGCTGGTCCCCAAAGAAACCTCACTTTACTTCAAAGAAAGTTCCGAAAGATCAGTTTTCCCCCTTACAACCATATATCAGGTCCACGTGGAGTCCAGTAAATCCTCCCCTGAAACCTTTCCCACCAATAGCGTTCATCCAAGAAATGACAGCTCTCATCAAGTCCACGTGGACTAAATGAGATGTTGCTAATTCAGTTTCATAGAGATTTTTGAACACGAGGTTGCGGTTCTCTATCTTTGTTAGGTTGTGTTATTGTGTTTTGCTATTTTTCTATGCAATATGAAGACCTTGGGAGTAAAACGTCACAGTGAATGAATGGATGTCTAAACTCTGCAGGTAAAAGTGACAACAGCGCTTTGCCGAAAAACAGGTGGTGGCTCGAAACCAGATACGGTTCCGGTCAGCTTCCTCTGGGGTTATGTCAAAGATGCCGAACTGCTGCTACGTTCAGGACTTGGGGTATACATATTGCTACAACTCCTGGTATTAAAGACCACAAATACAATATATAGTTAAATTACATGATTAAATTACATATAACATATGACGTGATGAGGGAGTGATCAAACCATGGATGATGAGCAGTACACGGATTTTAAAAATGCAATGTACAGTCACGGACACAGTTGGGTATTAACAATGCCACGCACTTTCAATGAGGTCGTTACAATCCAGAAGTGTTCGTGACTGTACTTCTAGCGAAAATATATTGACTTATTTTATTTAGCATTGTGAGTAAGCTACATATAATTATACATGTATAGGTATTTCAAATTTATTTTCCTCTATTCTGACTAGTTCCTCGCTACGACACATAAAATAAATATTATATTGCCCTTAGATCATTACAATACAAAGTAGGCTCAACAAATTTATGATTAAAACACAGACATTAATTACGACGAGCGCTCAGAAAGTAAGTTCCGATGGCGTCAGTACCCTGCGCTGGTGGTCGGAGCCTGACGCACGGGTGCTGGAAGGAAGACGTGTGGCTGTAATCTGGTGCAGTCGCAGAGCTGTGAAGGCAGTCGTTTTAGGATAGTGCTAGTAGAAATGTGGCAGCTCTAATACAGTCTCCCGCCGACTACAAGGTGTCTTCCTCATCGAGTTTTTACCACAAGAGTAAACCATCAATGCCTACCGGTACTGTGAGAAAGCTGAAGATGGTGATACAGAACAAGTGACGTGGAAACTGAGCGAAGACATTTTATTCATGCACGATAACGCACGACTCCATACAGCTGAGAGCACACGAGCTCTTTTGCATCATTTCAAGTTGGAGATCTTCAACCAGACCCCGTACAGCTCGGACCTGGCGCCTAGCGCCTTACTCTTTCTTCAGCTGAAGCGCTATCTGGCTGGAAAACGTTTTTGACAACACACACAGTTCCAGTCTTTGGCGGCAGATACATATGACACGGGAATAGAAAATTTAGAGCCACAAATGCTGAACAACGGTGATGAATGTGTGGACAAGTAGGTTATAAGCCACTGTAACTAATACAATTAATGTCAATTGCCACTGCTGTTCTTGATTTATTTCATGGCTACTACTTTCCGAACGCCCCTCGTAATAGTATTACGTCCATGCATTAAATATTGATGCGTGCTGTATTTGTGCACGTCTTAGGTTGAACTTAAATTAATTTTGATTGAACAATTCACTTTTCTGGCTGTGAATTTATTGATTATTAAATTCCGTGTGCTTGTCAGCGTAGGCAAGTTTTTCTGTGTCCGTAATGATACTTTTTTCTTAGTCAATATTCATTTTGTGAAGGTTAAGTTCAATTTAGTTATTCTTCACTTGAAGAAAAAACATTGGAGATCAATGGACTATAATATTGATTTGTACTAAAAATAAAAAGCGTTGCTTTGGAAACCATTGTTACAACATCTAACAATTCGAGTTGTACCGAGACAGATTCAAGTTAAGAAGGATGTAAGTGACAACACTTCGTACAGACTGTTTAGCAGAATGCTTTGTATTCTAGCAGTGTTGCCAACTCTAGTAGTGGTGCCAACTCTAGCAGTGTTGCCAACTCTATCGTTATAAGCTAGGGCCCGGGACTTTATGTCCTATAAAACTGTCAAATATGTATGTAATTATGTCATAGAAATTGGAAAATATGTCATAAACAATTAAAAATATATAAAAATGCAGAAATAAAATGTATGGCAAGTGATCTTAAAACTCCCGTACTCGATTGCCGATAGAGTAGGGGCTGTAATGTACAGAATGTTATTTTTTACTTTTGACTAATTGTTGTGAAAAGCAAAAAAGAAGAAAGAATTGAGAACAATTGAAACTCGTTTATTTCATGTCCGGCGGTTCTCGTGTCCACACAACAATGACGGAGAACGTTTTCTCTCAATAATGTCCACACGGCTATCAATTGTCGGCGCGATAGAAAGGGGGGGGGGTATTAATGTTCTGTTCTTGTTGGTAACAAAAGAAGGCATCTGCTTTATATGTCCTTATCCTGCCATCAATAAAAGTACGAAGAATAAATTATAAAATAACCGATTATATGCAAGACAATTACGAAATTGTACAGAAATATGACTTATTACAAGAAAATTGAAGCAATATGTTGTAAAAATGCGAAATTGGTACAATATGTCCATAGGCGCCCGACTCCATGGGGCTTGGGGGGCTCAAACCCCCCCCCCCCCAATGTTATCGATGTGGGGGCAGAGCCCCCAAAATAATTTTGCTTAAGAGAATCTAATGTATTATTTTGCTTCTCTTGTAAAGTTTACTCTGAATTGCTGAATTGTGGCACATGAACTTAAAGTTAAATACACATTTGAAATGTTCTAGACCATCACCTTTGGGGGCTGAGACCGCTAAACCATCAACTTTGGGGGGGGGGTTCTATGACCAGAGACAGCAAGACACATGACTTATTACTATATACTAAGTATATAATTATGAGTATTGTTACCATTTTTACTAAAAAGAGTTTCAAAATAAGATGTGCATGAACTAGGAGAGTGGATGGGACGTTCGGGCCGCAAATGGCTCTCACATGACATTCAGAACGAGATCATTGATATATTAGGGAGATCTGTTTTGCGCCCCGTGGTATCAGATATTAAAAGTCGGGAATATTTTGCTATTGTGATTGACGAAACTTGTGACATATCCATTCGTGAACAATTGACATTTTGCATTCGAACTGTAAATGAAAATTTTAATATTTTTGAGGAATTCATGGGCTTTTACGAGATTCCGAACACCGAGGCCAAAACTTAAAAAAGGGAGTGAGTGAGTCATTCATTAATTTATTTCAGTGATCAGAGCCCCCCAATAATTTTGACAAGTCGGCACCCCTGAATATGTCAAAATATGCCATATCAAGTTCGTCTATTTCGGCTGATTTTCATCAGAGACGTAAAGATCTCACCCCATTATTCGATCCGATGTCAAATAAAGTATATGTTATAACATAAAGGTCCGGGCCCTATGACTGGTCACCGTGGCAGACTGGTTAGCACATCGCGCTACGACGCCAGGGGTCCTGGGTTCGAATCCAGGCCTGGACGTTTGTGACTGTCCATTCATCAATTTCATCATATCATGACTCATTCTCATCTTCGCAAATTAACCAAAAGTGGACCAAGAAGCGAAGTAAAATAAAGGAAATCAATCAATCAATCAACACGGACGTACGTTTCTGTGGAACGTGTGAATGCGAACTAAAACTATGGTCCTGGAGAGAATTTTAATTCAAGAGTTGCCATGTCAATACTGAAGTGAAATAAGAATGTCTTAATATAGCCTATTCTGGGTTATATTAGCAATACGGCAGATCACAAGAGAACTTAATGGCGTCCCCGATGACGTAGTTGCAACATCGTCGACTTGTAATCAAGGGGTTCCGGGTTTCGATACCCGGTGGAGGCACAATGTGCAGTAATTCGGATCTCACTTTAAACTGTAGGCCCAATCCTGTTGGCCTGTCTGTGCACAAAGTGGACTTAGAAGAAAAAAGGTTCGAGTTCTGGGAAAGCATAGACGGTTTATTGAGTTTGATCCTTCTTCAAGTTCACCATTCATTCTCGTTGACGCGATTAATCTAGAGAGATTGAAAAGCAACGTAAAATACCCAAAAATATAATATATACTCCCTCTGTCACATAATTATTGTCCGGTACACTTTTGTTTGTTGTCCCATAATAATTGTCCGATATTCAACCTGTGACATTGGTGTATACAGAAGAAGAAAATGAAACGCGGGAATGAGTCATACAACGTTATTACTCAAGGATCAGTACTGGCCGCTCAAGTATCCAAAGAACATAAATAAAAATTTACCATTTTGCCATACCGGACTATAATTATGGGACAGAGGGAGTAATACAATACAAGGACAGAAGAATAATGAATTGATTGATTGATTGATTTAGTTTATTTTACTTCGCGTTTCGTGCCTCTTGGCTAATTTGCGAAGATGGGGATGAGTGATGAAATTGATGAATGGACATTCACAAACAACCAAGCCTGAGCGGGATTCTAACCCGGGATCCTTGGCGTCGCAGCGTGATGTGCTAACCACTTTTTTCTTCTTAAGGAATACCCCTATTCGGCAGTATCCCCCGTCATTCACACATTCGTACACTTTCACACATGTCAATTTCCACTGTATTCACATTGTTTCTCATTATTCGGACGAACACAAACATCCAAGCCCGAGCGGGATTCGAACCCGGGACCCCTAGCGTTGCAGCGCAATGAGCTAACCACTCAGCCACAGGGTCCGGCAGAAGAATAATGAAATACGATACAATATTTTTACTATAAATATGCAAGAATAAATGTTTTTTAATGGATTTTACATATAAATATGTAACTTACATATATATACACATTACAAAGTGACTTACCAGTACAGGTATATCATAATGAGGAAGAGGTATTTCTGAAAAACACTAGTTTTTTTTAAAGCTAATGGAAAAGCGACAGATGTGCGAAATTTGGTTAACCAAATTCAGAATTTTGAATTTTAATTGTAAACAATATCAAAACTACATAAGTGACTACTAAACACTAGTACACGTTGAAAAAAGTTACCATTTGATACGTCCTTTGCCTTTTTCTTAGTCTTTATTGTCTAGAAGTAGTCCGTAAACCTGACTTGAAGGTATGGAATGTTTAAGGGTGCGGGACAATGCCAGAGTTCGTAGACATTTTTTTTATTTGTATATATCCTCGTAATATATGACCATTTTGTGTTGCCTAAAACACATCACTAGCTTTCAATAGTACTGTATCATAAGGAAAGTTCCTGCATAGAATGGAGGACTCTGATCAAATAGATACAACACTGATAGAAAAATAAAACCACAATTTTGTCATATCGCCATTTGTGGTGAAACAGTAGAATTCTTATCTTAGTAAGGCCCACGGTTTGGACGGATCTTGTGACGTCATACAAATAAATACCACTAAATGAAACAACTGGGAAGAAAACCTAAAACCTACAAATGATTAATAATCAATAAAAACGCTAAATATATGTGGAAAATGACCATTAAGTTAAAAAGAAACCCACCCAAAATCCAAAAATGAAAACAATATTTTCTGGTTCTAACTGAAAGGAACTGAACACTATATATTGTTTATCACAGTCTTCAAGGTCCAGAGAAAAGATTTTTCATTTCATAATTATCCTGAAAAGTTATCCAATGTGACAATTAGTAATGTATCGTTGGTTAAGTCTGTAAAGGTCTGATGCAGGGGTGTAACCAGAATTTTCAATGTGGGGAGTAGGTAAGGATATATATATATATATATATATATATATAATATATATATATATATTGGAAGTGTAATGGCAAATTTAAAATTGAAATGGCCATAAATGAAGGCATTGTGAGAATTTGGGGGATATTCAGCAAGAATGGGGATGGATTAATTTGGATAATGAAGATTTATAGATGACAGAACCAATCAGGGGTGTCGCGAGAGGGATGGACACGAATGACGAAGAATCACATACAAACAGAGAGCTAAAGAGAGAAAGAATGAGATAAATAAAGTGACAGATAGAGAGAGGCAGAGACACAAACAGAAGGATGAAAAAGACAAGGAATGTTGAAAGAAAGAGATGGGCAGTGAAACAGTGAGAGAAAATGAATAAATGGATAAACAGAGAAAGAAACAGCGAGCATAGAAAGAAAGAGAGAAGAAAGGAAATAGTGAAACAAAGTGGAAAAGAAATGGAAAGATAGATAGCAAAGAGACGTGGAAAGACAGGTGTAGGTACATAAACTGTGGAAGCCATGTACAGAGAGAGAGAGAGAATGAAGGCAATAGACAAAGAGGAGGAAGATAGATGTAGGAAAATGGAGAAAAAAGGAGACAGGGAAAACAGAAAGAAAGTGAGAGGTAGAGAACATGGTGGAAGAGAGGGAGAGAGATGGAATTAGAGCAAGAAAGAAAGGTGAAAAAATGATACATCTCTGCATGACCACTGACGGAGACCCCACCTGAAATTTTTTGTTCACACTCAGACCTCCCCCCCCCCCCCCAAATGAAATTTTCTGGAGACGCGACTGGATTAAGGAATCTTGAGGATTCGGGTCTAGAATAAGGATTAGTTTAAAATCACTTGGTTTGATGGTTGAATCAGTGTCCACTCTACAGAGGTCCCCCAGAAGCAACTGAACAACACCGTCTGGAACACCCAGAAGAACACTTGAGGTACGTAACGTTAAGTGCACCTGGCACACTCCGTGTTCGTTTCTTCGTTCTTTTTCCATATCTTGAGCACTTCCTTCGTCACGATGTCCTGGCGCTGTTGGCGATCGAGAACCTCGACGCGCTGGAAGTGGATCCTGTGGCTTCTCAAGAACTTCTCCATCAAGTCTGTGTATCTGACCAACTCCGCAAACACGGGGGGCATCCGAACACCATCTGGCTTTATGCATTCCTTGTGCGGGGTGATCAAAAATATCAAGCACTTGCCGTTCTTTAGTCTGGAATTACACACGGTAAATACACACAGCGTGAGAATATATATATATATATATATATATATATATATATATATATATATATATATATACACACACACACATGATTTTACACATTACATAGATATCTAAATTTCAAATTATCTATTTTGTCAAATATATATTGACAGGCCCGTAGCCAGGATTTTATTTCCGGGAGGGGGGCTTATCCCTTACCCGCAGAGGCGCACCAGAAATATTTGTAGAGGGGACAGGCCATTGAAAAAACTTGATTAGTAGAAATTATAATGACAATAATAAATATTACCACGGTTATAATTGTCATTTAATAGTAACTATTTTAAGTTATTAAAAATAAACCAAATTTAATCCAAATTTATTGTTGTTATCATTATAATTATATAAATGAAGAGACTTTGCTACAATATCTACCGTATGAGTGACATTATTTTTTCCTATATTTTGTACAGTTAGTATACTGAAATTCATAGTTATTGTATTTTGTTATTAACTTTTATACATTCCGTTAAAATAAAACACTTTAAAAGTTAGGGGGAAATTTTACTCCTAAAGTTTATATTGTACAAGCTCTCACAAAGAAAACTAGTTAAGGAAGTAAAATTAATTACCACTACACTCTATTTAAATTTAATATTTGTAGGATTTCGGTGGGGGCATAAGCCCCTTTAGTCCTCCCCCTGGCTACGTGCCTGCCTTGAATTATCATATCCGTAATTCTAGTTTCTACCAAATGGATTCTCAACAAATCTGTCATCCAATCTCTCTCTCTGTTCATGTATCTTGGACTGGATTGATTTATTTTATTTTACTTCGCGTTTTGTGCCTCTTGGCTGATTGGCGAAGATGGGGATGAGTGATGAAATTGATGAATGGACGTTCACAAACAACCATGCCCGAGCGGGATTTGAACCCGAGACCCTTGGCGTCGGAGCGCGATGTGCTAACCACTCATCCACAGGGTCCGGCGTATCTTGGATATCGTTTAAATATTTACCCTTCTTTTTTGTTGCCTAAAACAGATTTGTTGTCTACATTTTGCCAATCTTTTTCTATTTCTTGACGGCAAGGGAAAGCCACAGGATGAAACATAACGGCACGCTTGCAAATTGGGACACGGTTAAAGCCTACGAAAACATATAGCACTCACCTTTGGACGTATTCCTTGAAACCGTTGCTTGCGCATACCTCATCTCTCTTCTTTTCCCCAAGATACTGCCATACGTAAACGACGGGATCAAGACCTCTGTCCACAATGTAATCTGAGAAGGAAAATTAAATGAACTGAATTCTTGCTCTAAGTCCACTGTATGCAAAGAAAGGCTAATCGGGATTGGACCTACAGTTTAAAAGTGGGATCCGATCCACTATGTGCCTCCACCGGGTATCGAACCCGGGACTCCTTGATTACAAGGCGATGACGCTACCACTGCGTCACCTGGGAGGCCCAAGAGGAGAAAAAGACACCGAGCTAATGTTTTTTTAAGAAAATATAAATCTATTCATGGAAGCTCGGGTTTTCCATTTTTCGATTTTAACCTAGGATAGAGGAGAAAGGTGTCAATCATGTAGGAAGGATTCAAATCCCTGCTTACTGAAGTAATGACATTTTCGGGAAGAACTCATTGGAGGAGTGGGGCCAAGGAACTTTCTGCTCCCCCAAAATTCACGTAGAAGGACATATTTTATGAAAAACTAAATATGCTGACCAAGGCAGTAATTTATTTTATTAAAAATATAAACATTTGTACTTGATACAGAGTCTGAAGAGGACCTTGCTAGAAGGCTGAAACGTTACTTTTAGTTTATGTTTTTAATAAAATAAATTACTGCCTTGGTCAGCATATTTAGTTATTCATATCATGGAAACAAGGCTTAATAGTGTTATAATTACACATTTTATGTATATTTACATATATAAAGTATTGTTTATGCCGATCTTGCCCCCCCCCAAATCACCTTACTCTCAAAATTTATCTTAAGTTCGCACCTCTCTTCGCCGGATAATATATACGAGGGGGTATCGAAAAGTTTTAATTATCACCATGAACTAAAGGAAACAGCAACTTAATGCACATATTTCTCCCAGCGTTTCTTGATCTTCCGCAAGCCGTCATTGCAGAAGTCCTGAGATGCGTCGAAAAACAGTGTTCCTCCTCTTGCATGACATTTTGTGTTGTTGAATCACCAACCCAGCAGTCGATTTTTCATTTCAGGGAACAATAAAGAGTTACTTGGGACTAGATCCACATCGGCCTCAACAGATCACGCAGTGCTTGCTTCTGGAGAGGAGTCAGTAATCACGAAACTCCAGAGAGCTGCCACCTTAGACATGTGAAGTTTGTCGTTAATAATTTCCCACACACTCCTGTAACTAAGACCAGTTGCATGCATGGTCATGTGGAGGGTTACTCGTTGGTCTTCCAGGATAAGATCTTCCACTTTCATCACTGAGGCCGCAGCGTCCGTGAGTGATGACCGTTCACTTCTTGGGTCGTCTGTGAGGGACATGTGGATACTTTGGAAATTCTAATTTCACCTCACAACAGTGTCATACCGATCACGTATCTAGAAATATATTTTGGGGGGTCCGAACCAAGCGTCTCAATAATAATAATAATAATAATAATGTTTATTTAAAAATATTTACGTCATAATTAAATTAAATATTAATTAAAATATGTAAATTGATTAATATTGCATTTTTATTATTACATGAATATGAAAAAATGGTATAACATCAAATATTTATTATCTAGTTTGCGTGTACTTAAGATCGCCAAAATTTGTACAAAAACAAGGAAAATTAATGTTAAATAGATAAAGAATTTTATGTAATAAAAAAGGAGATAGATCCAGTTGACGAAAAGTAAAGTTTCTGATTAATATTTTATGCATATTATCATAAGTAGTAGTGTGCATAAATCTTATTTGGTACTGTCCTTCAAAGCCGTATGATCAAAATATAATCCTTGCCTTCTAATAAGTTCAGCCGGAAAAAGTAAGAATAAATAAATAGCCAACAATAAATATAGAACGAATACTAAACAATTATATTTTTATTATTTAATTGTAGTGCTTGGTAAGTCTTTCGGGGGGTGACCCCCTAAATATGTCCTTGGTTTAAAAAAAACCTTGTTGATTTCATTATGTGGCCCCTGTTCCGATTTCATTTGATCCACTGTAATATTTAAGAGATATAAAAGAAGCGGTATAGAATGAAATAAGGTGAATTAACGGGGGAGGGAGAGAGAGAGAGAGAGAGAGAGAGAGAGAGAGAGAGAGAGAGAGAGAAAGAGAAGGAAAACATACGGCAGAAATATACAACATAGAGAAATGAAGAAACAAAACCCACAAACGCACAGAAAGAGAGACAAATAGGAAAACAAAAGAGAGTAAGAAAGAAAGACTAAGAAAGAAAGGATGAGAGAGAGAGAGAGAGAGAGAGAGAGAGAAGTGAGAAAATAGCTGAACATCGATAGAGAGAAAGAATAAAGAAGAAAGCGACAGTAGAAAGGGAGACATAACAAAAAGGCATGATAAAGAAGAGACGAAGTAAACACAAACAATTACTTTTGACTTCAAATATACGTACTAAGGATAATATATTATCATGCAACGTTCACAACCACACTACTTTTTGTGTATGTTCAATATTGCCTGATATCTCTTCTCCCTCTCCCTCCCTCTCCCTCCCCCCTCCCTCTCTCTCCCTCCCCCCATTCACTTCATTTAAAGTGATATTGGTGTAGATTAACTGATCTACACCAATAACAATATTATCGTAATAAAAGTAAAACAAGAATGCCAAAACAAATAAAATTATAAAATTTAATTCATTTATATTAATAGAAAGCAAGAACTAAACAAGAACTTATATACAATAAAACTATTTCAATTATTTTTGTGATTTCTTATTATCTTTAACCAGTTAGTAAAGGAATTACTTTGCTACTTTATAAATAATATCTGATATGAAAAAAAGTAAAAAATAATTACTTTATATGTATTTAAGAATAATACATTTTATAATACATATTTAGTACGTTCCTTTTATATTTCCTAACATGATGAAAATATATATGTCATAATTTTACACATGTTTCATATTTATTTATTTGTGTGCAGTGGGGGTGACTAAGGGGGGGCAGTTCTCCCCACTTATTGCCTCCGCACTATGGCATCTTAATGCTAAATCTTTTCTACAAGAGAAAGTAAACTGTCCTTGCCCCCCAGTTATGACACCCAACGCCGCTACTGTTTACGTATGTGAAGATTGTTCTCCCCCAACAAGTCTTGAATCATTTCGCATGCTGATTCCCAGTAAAACCTGTAGTACCCACCTTGCTTGTTCTCGCAGTTGACGCTGTCCAGTTGAACTTGTTTCTCCAGGATTTCCAAGTTGAGGGAATAGAATTCGTGTTCGTGCTTGCTAGGGTCCTTGAAGACACCCATGTGGATGTTCCTGCATTTGATAATTTGCCTGGCGATCTCAGACTCCTTCTTCAGCATTGGCAGGGCCTTCGTGACATCCTCCAATAGCGTCGTCTTGCCCGTGGAATGGGCACCGGTCAGGATCACTCTGATGATGTCATTCTCCGTCGAATCCATTATGCTGCAAGGAGAAGTAGTCTGTGATTTGTAGTTGCAGTTCTGTTATCAAAATCACATCACATCCTCAACCGTATTTAACCCTAAAAAGCTAACGTGTCGTCTGGCAGACTACGCATATGGGGCCGTTTTCCTGTTTAACCCCCTTCCACTAAAACCTTCCGCTCCCCGTTCCTGGTTTGAGTTAGTGTTTTAAGTCCACTTTGTGCACAGTAAGGCTAATCGGAACTGGACCTACAGTTTAAAGTGGAATCCGAACCACTATGTGCTTCTACCGCGTATCGAACAAGGGACCCCTTCATTTCAAGGCGACAACTACCTTTATTTGGATCAGAGAGACTGACAGGGAAGTATCGGTGTCCTTTTACAAGCGTTCCTTCAGTGTGTTTTTAATTTTGCGCCGTCTGGCAGACGAAACGTTAGTGTCTACGTACAGTCGGAGAAAGAATTACCTGGGCCACGGGACCTAGAATTTCGTATCGTCTTAAAGCCTGTTGTTTATGCAATCCAAATAACAAATTATTCGCTTAAGTTTGTCTGGTGGATCTGAGTTCTCGGGAAGGATTGAGCATTGATAGCATGAGTCACATGACTCATGCCGCCCCAGCAACAACAAACAACACCTGGGTGCTAGAGTACAACACACATAAATTTGCCGTTGCGTAGATACCAATTTTCGTTTCGTCTCCCTCTCTCTTAGTATCACGTGTTCTACCCTGCTCGAAAACCTTCGCTATTGTTGCCATATTGTCATTCCATTCCTGGACACACTCGTGCAAACATCATTGAAAACAATTGAATAGCTCTCCAGCTCGCGGTTCACACCGTTCGGCAGGGACGGTAATGTGGCAATATAGCACGGCGTAGTGGTTGCTTCTTTTATGCAGTGCATGTTCATTGGCTAGCTAGTAACTAGTGTTACCAACTGTAATAATGAAGCACTATTTCTGTCACGGAAGGGGAAAGGCAGGTAAAATGACGGTGAGTTTTGTTGGATTGGAAGCACCATATTTTTATTTCATACTAAGTATTTTACCGGTTTGACGTTGTGTGCGTGTATTGCGTGTGTATGTGAAAGTGTGTGTTTGTTAATGAAGGTTAAATTCCATAATACCTCCAGTTCTGTCAAAGTTGAAATAAAAAACCTTACATAGCCAAGCTCGGGAAATTCTAAGCAACGTGCACGAGTTCATGAAGGAGGAAGCCAGATAAGGTGTTAGCATCCCAATACAGCATTTTGACAAGAGAGCAGCGGCTGCGACTGGAGTTCCTGAACGAACAATCAGGGCTATCATGAACGAAAGACAATCTCTTGAGATGTCAGAAGGCCCCTCCACATCATTCCACACTCCCGAGAAAGAACAACAAAGACCAGCGACCAAATCGTCAGTGAACGCTTTCGATGAAAACGTTATCCGTAGGCGCATATACGACTACGCTCTGCGTGAAAATGAAGTGCCGACATTGAAAAAATTGCATGTCAAATTACAGGCGGACATACATTTTGCGGGAAGTCAAGAGAGTTTGCGACGTTTGCTGCGAAAGATGGGATTTAGGTGAAGGAAGAGGAGGCTGTCATTTTTTCTGCTTAATGCGATGCATATTGTTTTCTGTGTTAAAATTACCATGCTTTGATGGGTGACCAAGTTCATAGCAGGGCCGGCGGAAAGGGAGGGCGAACCGTGCCACTGGCCAGGGCGGCAAAATTTGAAGAGAAGAAAAAAATAAGCCTATTGAAAACTGTGGTCGAGCGAGATATTATTTTGCGCTTAATAGTATTGAAATAGCATAAGAAGTCTCATTATTTATTTTATATTTTGATGTTTTACTTAGAAATATATTGATTTTCAATTTCCCGTTGCTGCGTAATGGCGGGGGGAGGGGGGTCGAAATGGAGCGGCATCTGCCGCCTCCGCCCAGGGAGGCAAAATGACTATAGCTCTTTTCAGTTCTTACGTCGTGCGGTCTAGAAGCTGGCAGGGGAAGTGGGGACCGGGGAACATGCCGCTGACCAACCAGAGAACAGACCACCTAGCGGTGGAGCCGAGAGTTAGGCAGTTGCGGGAGGAAGCTGCAGGCGCTAACTTCGTTCTGCACGTTGCTGTGTTGCCAATTCACCGCGTTGCTGATGGTATTTTGCCCCAGTGTTGATTCCTGTTTGTTATGAGCGGAATGTAGGAATAACATACGTGGGAGTAATTGTTGTCGCGTCGTGTATTGCCTAACTGCATTGTTTCTTCGATAAACGTGTATGTGGCATGTGATGTTACGTTTATTTGTACTCTCGCTGTTCCATTGTGACGCGAACTGTGCAGCATATTGTTAGGGAAGGCAAAGACAGTCTTGAATCACCGCGCAAACGAATCAAAAGGAACAGTATCACAAAGGCAATCGACGGTTGCGATAAAGATATAACAAGAAGAATTATCCTCGGGTATTATGTAAAGGGTGAATATCCAACACTGAACAAGTTTTCGTTGATTTGCATACATTAATAAGCTTTCAGTGGGGAGTTTCGTCGTTGTGAAGGATACTGAAGTATATGGGGTTCAAGTACAAAAAGAGCAATGACGGTAGACGATTTCTGATGGAGAGAGCCGATATACGAGTTACAGCCAGAGTAACGTTTTTGAGAAAAATGCATCTTCTAAAAAATAAGGAACCTTTGCCCTATATAGGTATTTCATTTAGATGAAACGTACATAGATCAGAATTACGCTCCAACGAAAATCTGGCAAAATAAAGAGGGTACAGGGGGTTTAAAAGTGCCCGTGGGTAAAGGTGGGCGCATTATTGTTTGTCACGTAGGTTCCAGTCACACTGGTTTTCTACAGGCATGTAAATTAGTTTTCAGTGGTTTTTGCAGTTTTTAGATACGCTTGACGAAAGGAATATCAAAGACGCAGTGATTGTAATGGACAATGCTAGCTACCATTCGGTACAGTTGGAAAGAATTCCTACAACGTATACCCTTGATATCATACACTTATCGGTATTCTACTGACCACAAGATGGGGATAACACGCATTCTCAGGCCATACACGAACAATGGGACGTCTGTATTTCATGGTTCTTTCGATTTCAACTCGCCTTTCCCGCTACTCTGGCAACGCTGCAGTCTCTCTCTCTAACCGGCCTGTCTCGTTGCGCTGGATAGGTCGTTTCCCCGCTCTCCACTTCCCCTGCCAGCTTCTAGAGCGCACGCCGTAACAACTGAAAAGAGCTATAGCGCCAGCCCTGGTTCATAGCAAAAGAAAAAGCCGCACAGCTTATCGTCTAGTGGCAGTATATGTACTTGATATTGTTGTGGAAACCGGCATCGTTTGTAAATGTAGAACAAAGGCAACCGACTTTCGCCGATCACAGAGAGGAAATAATAATACTGCTTGAGGAGGAGTGTTGTGGTCCAATTGTCGCTTTTTAACACGTTGGCATGTTGTTATCTGCCGTTGCAGTTCCGTACCAGTGTATACGGGTTTTGGGAGTGAACAGCTAGAACGCCACCAGTGCATTAATGCAATGAAAAATAATATTTTTTTTATTTTGTTTGAAATCACTCAAATAAGGAATCGTGTGAAGAAGTCTTCTTTGCAGCATTTTTGGTAATTTTACTTATGTGTTAGTTCATATTTTGCGAATTTTTAGTCCATATGTATGTCGCTACATACAAAGCCACTTGTTAGTACATATTAATCCTAGTCCTGGTATAATGCATGGCGTTTAAAACTCAACGTTAGATAGACCTGAATTCTCTAATTTCCTTGTTGTACGTAACAGCTGTGCATCGGCGAACTGCAGCGATTTTTCTATCTGCTCCATTAGCAACACTGCTTCTTTAGTTCTGTCGCGCATCGCACGGCAGAAATATCTGCGCTGGACTCTACGTGGCCTCAAGAAGAACATTTCAGCAACTGGTTTCTTAACAAGATCTGCTGGTAAGAAAATATTTTTCGACTGATACTACTCATTGTCAAGAAGGTTCACTGAAATGATGGTTCTCATCACAGGCCACATGCCACACGTTAATGGTTTAAGTCCAGTTTACGCACTGGACCTACAGATAAAAGTGGGATCCGAACCAAATGTTCCTCTATCTGGTATTGAATTCGGAAGCCTTTGGTTACATGTCGAAGACGTTACCACTACGCCATCGGAGAGGCAATGGAACGCCTTGAGAAAAAGACGAGTGAAACCATATTTGGCGTAAATTTTAAAAATAAGACAATATTTTGTGGTCACAGTTTCGAACCGTGGGAGAGGCATTTTTTGTCCCATCGTCCATTTCACGAGTTTATAATTCTTCCTCGCCGACACGATTAACGCGAGTGGTAGAAGAAAAGCGAAGTAAAATAACTGAAACAGAAATAGGAAAAAGCGAAACAAATTTTATCCATAATATTCAGTCGTGTTCAAGGAATGCTACCTTTAAAGAGAGCCGTGGTCTCTAACTTGTCTTTTCCCCTTCCTTTGTGCTTTCGATTCCCTCTGTCACGATTGGTCTAAAACTAATTAATGCGACGTTAATTAAACAAACCAAACAACGAAACAATGCACAATCAACTGCTCAACATTCCAATTTTTTTCGAATCGGAAAACAATTGAGATGTAGTAAAATGAAGCAAGAAGCAGTCATAAATGGTACGGTATAGAATTAAATCGGTGAATATGTTCCATTTGATTGGATTTTTGTTATTTAGTGTCGCTATTCTTTCACTTTTGGAAAATAGCGACGATGAAGATGAGTAATGAGTGATGATATGATGACATTGATTAACGGACACTCACCAAGAACACCCATGGCCAAGCCGAGATTCGAACCAGGGGCCCATGCTGTCGTAGCGCGCTGTGCTAACCACTCTGCCATGGAGGTTGGTTAGGAGTGGACATTATACCATATTTTGTGTGCGCAATTGGGATCAATCAATGGAATGACTAGGCATATTACATTATTAATATATTCATATCATAATATCACGTCATATTATTCGGCACGAAGTAACATCAGAGACATTCAATCTTGCATTATTGCCTTTCAACTATTTCTTCGACTTCAGGTTAATAACATCAATAAGATAAATTATGAAACAAATGATAATGAATGTGGGATATTGACAGTTATTTCGAATTACCTGACACAAGCAACATTAAGCAGACTCGGTGGGCAAGCTCATTAAGTGGTCAACCTTCGATCTCGTCACCAAAGTTCCCGGATTTGAGTACCGTCCTTGTCACAGGTGTTTGAGTTTTTCGTCATTAATTTCATGTAATGGTCACTCGTCCGCGACTACAAAGAAAAGTGATGTTACGTAACAAAACTAATAAAAATAAACATGATCGAAGAGTACTTATTTCATCTCTCACGAAATCTCCTATAAAACCGGGATATATATATGAAATATATGTATCTTCACATACTTTTTCGATTTCTATATTTAACTAGCCGAGACCGAGAACGGGAGAGCAATTTTCAATGCGAGAAACCGAGAGACGGAAACACTGTATAGTCTTGTTTCTTTCTTGACATCTGCCTAATTGAGTTGTTGTTCTGTTCGTTATTGGCTTTGTATTGGCAATTGTCATTATTCTTCCCCTGTAGGTAAACCATAACGACGATTTATGATGAAATAAAGCAGATAAAAGGGCAAGAACAAGAAAGCCATGCCTGCCTGGGACTTCAATCCAGAACCTTACGTAACGAGATTTGAAATTCTGGAGAAGGCATCTGCGTTTCGCTTGGCTTTATCTTTCCTCAACTTCTGTTATTTTATCATGCACGTATAATTAAAATGGATCTGAGAAAATACGTTGCGATCCATAATTGTGTTGGTTTTTGTATGTGGTTGAACATGACATTTTCTTACACTGTGACAATTTCTTTTTTAGTTTTTCTGCACAGATAAGCTAATCTGGACTGGACCTTCAGTTTAAAATGACATACGAACGACTACGTGCATCCACCGTGTATCGAACCTGGGATCCTTGATTATAAGGTGACGACTTTATCATTAAGCCATCGAGGAGGCCCCGTGAGAAAATATTATTCACTCAATCTATAAAATAATTTATTTAAACATTTACATTTTCGTTATCTTCTTTCATTTTGTTAAATACTCTTCTATGTCTCTCTTTGTCTTGGAATTTCTTCTTGTTTCAGGAAAAAAATAATACATGCAGGCTGTATACCCCTCCCCCCATATGAATAGATAGAAAGCTCACTCTCGAGAACTAATTTATAAATAACGTAACCATTAGGAAACAATTCGAACGTTAACTGATATAACTGCAGATGAAACAATACTTACAGACCCAAACGAAATATCTATTCTTGTATAACCTCACAGGCAACAGGTATCTGGTGAGTCATTCACTCTTGCTAACTACGAGCGAAGGTCACTGAACCAAATGGTGGCAAACAGCCCTCTGCTCTACGAAACTAGGGTTAGCAGACGAGGCCCGTGTTCCTGTTATCAATGACGAACGAAATAAGGAGGAACACAGCTTTCATATCAAACTAGACCTGTGTTTTGGTCCAGTCATTGCATGATGAACACTTTCTCCTTGTGGCCTTGAAGGCCTACGTAAAGGCTTCTCTGCAAGAAAGATATCTTACCATTGAAGGGAGGAAAAGTGTGTGGGTGTATCGAGGTCCTTCAACTTTCGTATTCTTCTTCATTTCAGAACGCGTGCTGTATCGTCGATTTAATCCAATCTAGCCGTTCTAGGTTCTGTTTCTGTTCGGTAATTTCACATTGTCTTCCTGCTTATGTTATTCGCGACGAAGCTTCTGGTTTCGATAATCTGGACAATAACGGGATTGTGTTGGTTGGTTCATTTGGTGTCTAAGTCCACTTTATGCACAGTAAGCTAATCGGGAATGCACCTACAGTTTAAAGTGGTATCCGAACCAATATGTGCCTACACATTACTTTGCTGCTAGATATTTGCATGCTAAGATGTAGGAAATGCTACATTTTCAGTGTGTGGAATTAAGATTTATTTCTGATACGAAGAATCGGAGAATGGAGTAGTGTTTGAATTTTAGCCCCCCCTCCCCCCCACACACACACAGGATATCGGTCGTGGTTTTTATAACGAAATATAACATGGATGAATTGTGTCAAAAAAAAACTGGAGCCTATTCACATCCCTACGGAACTTGGAGGAAAGTCCACATAGAAATTAGAAAGTTCTGTTCCGACAAACTCGGGACGTATAGTAAATGAAAAAGCAAAGTGCTACCTTGTGCTTTGCACCAAGCCATGAAGGCGTGTAGGGGGTGCGGAGTTAGTGTCCCACACTTTCTTGTTACGGTCGAAGGTGGAGATAATGTGATCAGCACCACGCCCCTGGCCGCCTTTACCCCCCCCCCCCCAAAGTTTCCTAGAGGTACCCACTTTATACGACGCTGGGTGGGCGGCGGAGCCACTTGAACAGGTGGACAAAATTCCAATTCTCCCCAGTCGGAGATCGAACTCAGATCTCTCGCATGGTAATCAAACTCCCTAACGACCGAGCTACCGCGGCACATATGGTATAGTAGCCTTTGTAATTAAGGTAATAATTATTTTAGCGTTTCGTTCAACGGTTTTAGGGGAATCATTTTCGGACATAGGCTATAACTCTTGTCGGTTCTGCGACCTGGCTTGAGAAAAGGCGATTTTATGACGAACAACATTCCACCTAACAAGTCACGTGACTTTCCTACATTTCCTGTGTCTGTTGGCTATTGCATGAAAGACAAGTTGCTCCTTGAGACAGACAGAATCACCCGATCACCTAAAGGTGCAATGTGTGTTGCCTACCTTTCCGGCATTATTTACTGCCATTAAGTCTTATGGGGAAGAACTTTTTTCCACCACTGTACACCAAAACTTCTACAGCAACTTCGTAAGATTTTCCTATCATCCTGAATGTGGAAATGCCAAAGAACTAATGCAGATACTCAACAACAACAAGGGAGGAAAATTTGTGCATTCTGCTCCTCCAGCAAGATGAGGATGGCTAGATTCTTCTGCTCAATTGCTCCGAAGCCATGTGTGGTGAGCACCAGTCAAAGTGTTGATTTGAGTGCACATAAGACTTATAAAAATATAATTTTGCATTCCTGCCAAATTATTCATGTATTTTGGAAGTAAATACTAGCTATTGTAGTAAATAAAATAGTTTTTGCAAAATTTAGACTGCGTTTTAATTCTGAAGAAATCCGTAGTCCAGCAGACGAATGGTTAGCCTTAATGTTTGGCACAGGACACGTTAGCTTTCTGGGGTTTTAAAATGATCGGATAAAATGTTCCTGGAAGGAATTGAGGGGTCTAGTGAGAGAGGGATCTATGCCACAAATCTTGAAAATTTTATTTTTTGCCATTTTCAGTCTTCTCCTACCATCTGTCATCTATCATGTGAACTACAACCATGTGGCATAACTCCCGCTTGTTCTGCAGCAGATTTTCTGAGTTCTTGAATACGTCCTCATCAGCATTTTGAGCGAGAGAAGGAGCTATGCCACTTACTGATGGTGTCTGCAATAGGAGTGGCAGAGGTTGTGTTGCAGTAACCGGTGCTAGAGTTAATATCAGCCCTGAAGTTAAAAGATATCATGGCAATAATGCCTTATATTCCTCCAGTTCTGCATGGTGTTTACCAAAAACTAAAATCCACAGAAACAATGGACAGTGAAGATCCTCCAGAAGAAATATGAAGTTGTCTTTATGTAGGTCATATGTAATCCTGTGAACATGATTTACATTCAGGCAAAAGTATTTAAGCCTCGTTCAAAGTATTTGATGCGGTAGATTGATTTTTCCACATGGGTATACCACAACAATATACCACACATGTTCATAATAAATGGTATTTATATTGAAATTCATATTTTTCCTTTTGAATACTTTACCTAACAATATGTTCAGAAAAAAAATTACCCTTTGTTATACAAATTATGACTCAATGCAATGCTTTAGAAAACTCATTTTTTTTCCATTTTTTGTCAAAGTGGCATAGCTCCCTCTCTCACTAGACCCCTCAATTGAAATACATTACAGATAAAAAGGTTCTTTACGGTCCAGAACCCATTTACGCTTGCTCATTTTCTCTTCTGGACCGGAATTAAATTTATGTAATATTCCTGGACCTTTAACAACCCTGGTATGAATGCTGAAGCAGGAAGTGACAAGCGACAATCGAGTCGAAATCGAGAACGAGACAGGGATATAAAACTCGAGACTAGACCGAGAGAATGTCAAGAGATGCAGCACCAACACACTCCTAAACGCCTGGTTTTGTGCCACTTCAACGTGTGGCTAGCGACACAGCTTCAGCAACTTGGGAAATATACTGTCAGTAAGGATGTTATGACGTCACGTGTTTATTGCCTGTTGTACAAAATACGATAAAAGCACTAAACCTAACCTACCTAACCTATTAAAGTGCTTATATCTGCTATTAGATGCATAGGTGAGTGAGTTAGGCAGGTCAGGATTGGCGCTGTTAGTATATATCTCCCAAGTTGCCATGGTTCTCGCTAACCGCTTGTCTTTCTGACAGTGAAGTACGCAAGAAGGTGGGAGGGGCTGTTTTCTCTTCTTAAAAGAACATCAGATAGATGAAACCGAGTGGCAAGGCACTTTCTGTCTTCTCAAATTACCTCAAGGGTCGTGGCAGTTATTTTGCTCCCCCCAATATATACTCACATCTTATTTTAAATGTATAGAGATATACAGTGTGGGGGGAGGTGCGTGTGTGTGTGTCATATGAAGTCAAAAAGTCATGTGAAGCCAACACCTCTGCATGGCCACTGAAAGAACCAACCTCTATCAAAGTCCTTTCTCCAGAAAAATAAAGGAGATAGAAAGAATTGGAGATGTGTAGAGAGAAAGTGAGTAAAACAGAAAGAGGAAAAGAAAATTCGAACCAGAGAAGCAAAAGGGGAAAAATACCAATACAGAACAGAAATAAAGATGGGATGAAAGTACCTGAGAAAAGAGGCAGAATTGGAGACAAAAAGATATACATTTTGGGGAAACAGAAACAGAATAAATATAAAAAAAGAAAAGTGTGAGATAGAGAAACGGAGAAAAAAATAAAAAAGAGAAAGACACGAAGAAGGAAAATGAAGAACCGGGGAAAGAAATAAAGGGAATGAAAGAAATAAAGGAAAAAGAAAGATGAGATGGAGAAACGTAGAAAAAAGGAAGACGGAAAGATAGAAAAAGTAAATGAGAAAATGAGGGAGAGAGAGATAGAAAACAAGTGAAGAAGAAATGAAAGTTAAACGTAACAATAATAATCATCAAATAAGAGCTCGCTTTAAAGCAATAAATCAACATGAAACAATATAATTCAGAAAAGAAGAAACGGATGAAGAACTTGGAACATTAGAGAGCAGTGTTTCTATGGAAAGTGTTATTCCACAAAAGATGTCAAAAAATGATGAAGAATGCTCTAACGTGGAAGCTAGTGACAAATGCCGACCTCACTGGTGGAGTGGTTAGTTAGTACAGAGTGGTACGAATCCATGGATCCCGGGTTCCAATCCCGGCCTGGGCACGGGTATCTTTTGGAAGTGTCCCTTCATCAATTTCATGATATCATCATCATCTATGCGATTAGCGAAAAGTGGCAGAGAAGCGAAATAAACCAAATAAAAAAATCGAACCCGGAATGACAATTACAGTGGTCATAAAAAAACAAAAAGAAACGTATGTTTTCAAAAATTTATACAAAAAAATTGGTATGAATGAAGAATATAGAGATGTCTCTAATTACGCTAATATTTGGTATACTAACTAAATTTGGCCTTCTAATCACGAATCTGTTGTTAAAATGCCGCGGACGCGTGTAAAAATTCACGGGTAGCCCCACAAAACATTGACGGATAGCCCCCAAAACCATTCACGGATAGCCCCACGAACCATTTCCGGCAAGGTTAGGTTAGGTTAGGCAGGCATAGTTAAAATTTTGTTCGTAAAACAATGCGAAAAAGCTTTTTTTTTTAAAAAAAATCAACTTACATCAGGTTTTTTCACGATTTCCAGACGTGTCGGCGGCATTTTAACAACAGATTCGTGATTAGAAGGTCAAATTTAGTTAGTATACCAAATATTAACGAAATTAGAGACATTATCTATATTCTACATTCGCTCCAAAAAATTTATGAGGGATTTCGAAAATAATACTTAATTTAAAAGGTAGTACAATTGTTATGCCAATATGTCACGTGAAGGTAGAAGGTGGATTAAATGTATACAATTCTATGTTAATTTATATTTCAAAACTGGAGGATTTGTATTGTAGAAAATCAATATTTTATTACTATCTGGACAGAGCCATCTATTGGGAAAGTAATAAAACTACACATTTTGTTGGTTAATAGGCTATATTGCTGTTGAATTTAATTCTTGGAATCAGCATGCTGAAATTATTTAGAATGCGAGACATCCTAACCCATGTCGACCAGTGCTATCAATGAATCAGAAGCACCATGAATAGTAGTAAATTTCGTTGAGAAAGAATGGAAGAAAAGTGTTGCAGCCTACAATGGTATTAGAGTAATAAGAAACAGCCCTACCTTCAAGCGCCTCAGTGGGAACTGGCGAGGTAGGTGATAAAAATTGCTTCTGCACAGGCATTAGTTACGTAATAATATTACGTGACTAACTATATTATATGGAAGTCAGATTATTCACACTAATTTCCGACAGGAAATATGCAATTAAATCAATGTAATTTCAGTACTTACCGTTACACCAGGACGTATTCTTACAGTGCAATATATTTACATTCTCTCAGTGGCGGCGATTACGGGGGGGGCAGTTGCTACCCCCACTTTTGCCCCCGCACTATGCTAAACCTTTTCTACAAAGGGAAATATAACTGTCTTTGACCCCATTTTTGGCGCCTTGTCTCTCGTGACACTACTTGCGCAGAGACTTACTTTCGCTTGCTCGCTCCAGACATTCCGGGGACGGAGTATAGTAAAATAATTTAAGTTAAATACCAGTGATGTTATTTTAAAAAAATAATTTAAGTTAAATATCAGTAATATTATTTTTTTAAAAAAATGTCT
This sequence comes from Lepisma saccharinum, assembly GCF_977018435.1. Classification (NCBI taxonomy): domain Eukaryota; kingdom Metazoa; phylum Arthropoda; class Insecta; order Zygentoma; family Lepismatidae; genus Lepisma; species Lepisma saccharinum. The sequence goes on along the minus strand of NC_139246.1, from coordinate 22,736,141 downwards.
TTTTAACCTTCTAGGCAATTGGCAATTTGCGATTTTTCACTTTGAGTTGGAAGTGATGATTGATTGTAGATTTTGAATGACAAATATATATAGTATAAAACAAATGAAATGAACAAATGTATTTATATATATATTCTTCTGCAAATTGTCATAAAGTTTAATGCAAAAAGTCATGCAAAGATTGATATGATTGGAATAATAAGTAAGTTCAGTGTGAATATATTAATTTAGTAAGCCTCTGAATCAATATTCAAGATGAATTAATTAACTAAATATTTCAAAATATAAAAATGGCAAAGTGCTCCCCTGAATGAAGGCGTATAGGGGGTGTGGGGGTAACGCCCCACACTTTCTTGATCCGGTCGTGAGTGGGGGTGATGTGATCAGCATCACGGCCCTGACCGCTTTTACCACTCACGGTTTCCCCCAGGGGCCGCTTCCAAAGTTAGAAAAGTTCCCGGATTTGAACCGGCCTGGGATCGAACCCGGGACCTTTAGCATGGTAGTCAGACGCTTTACCGACTTTTTTTTTTTTAAGGAATACCCCTATTCGGCAGTACCCCCCTCATTCAAACATTCGTACACTTTCACACATGTCAACTTCCACTGTATTCACATTGTTTCTCATTATTTGGACGAACACAAACATCCAAGCCCGAGCGGGATTCGAACCCGGGACCCCTAGCGTTGCAGCGCGATGAGCTAACCAACCACTCGGCCACAGGGTCCGGCACCGACTGAGCCACCGCGGCCACATATAAATTATATTTTATTTTAGAAAATTGCTCAATATTATATATGAAAATTTTAAAAATATGAACTGTTTGTTGTAAACATGAAATTTTGGTGAATATCAAGTTCACCAGTGTACAGAGAAAACTCACAAGAAAACAACAACAAAAAAATTAAGTGAGGAACCAATTTATTGAACTATGTTCTGTGGGGAGGGAAACCTTCTATCTGTAAATTTAATTGGAGTACTTTGGAATGTTCACAGAGACAATGTCACTTATAAAACATCTCTCTAGCGATTGAAACGCCCTATATAAAGTGGCACCTATTTTAGAATGTCTATGAAGGATAATATACCGGTCCCATTGTGTCCTCTGAGGGGGTAGGTTCAGAATCCATTTAATCTATTATATTTCATTCTGGAGATATTTTAATTTTTCAGGATGCTTTACACTGACACCCGCTTGAAAAAATCGAAACCGCCGTCTTGCTTTGTGCTCTCGAAAAACTTTATGAGGAAGTAAAAATTGTTTACAGTTAACTGCAAACGATGGAATGAGGCTTTATCACTTTAACTTTATTTTACATATTTGAAAAACTGGTGAAATTATCTTGAAAATAGTCATATTCTAAAAAAAAAATATTAAAAAAATCTAAATTTCTTTAGAATATTGTCTTTTTTTTATTGACAAGGCAAGGTAATGTAAATTTTCTTTAGAAATTGAAAACTATTGGCCTTTTCTTAAATGAAACACACGCAAATCAAAACATTTCTGGGTCATTGCTTCGAACTTACCCGAATGAAATTTAATGAAGTTGCTACCAATTTAATGAGTTGGAGAACATTTCCTGAAGGCGAAGCCTCACAGTATCCTTAAATATGCCACTGAATTTAGAGACTATTGCGTGTGGATTCTGTGACCTTCTCGAGTTGTAGACATAACACCACTACTGCCGCAAAAATCGACTTCATATCGTAAACGTTTATTATCGATTGTGTTTTCCGCTGTTAATGTCTTTCACGTGCCTGCAACTGTGGAACAAGGCCGACTTAACACACAGCAAAAAGAATGCAGGACGTTCTAGAAGAATCTCAAGCAGACACCGATACGAGAAAAGCCTCGGTCTCGTCTCAAAATTCGAGTGGAGGAAACCAGATCTACAACGACACACACTTCTTGCTTCCCCGATGGCGTAGCAGAGGCACAACCACGATTTTTTGTCTACGGGGAGGGGGGAGGCAGTACGAGGATAAACGTGCCAATAATAATAATAATTGCATCATAATTTATTATTAATAATAATACATTAAATTAAATTATTTATTAAATTGTTCATTATTATTATTAGTGGTGGTGGTGGTACTAAAGTCGTTTTCACGTTCAGAAGACACAACGGCGCTTATGGAGAAACCGTACAGTGTTGCCAATACAGCGCTAGCTCATGTCGCCGGGAAATGATGAGCTTCCTTCACAATGTAGGTGTTACATATTTTATATATATAATGATAATTATATGTAATTATTAATATTAATATTATACTGTGAACATTACAGTTCATTAGCATGCCATTTTCCCATTAGATTTAATTTAATACACAGGCACATTTAATATTCATTCGCCTTTCTCTGTAATTATTTCATAGAATAACATTGAGATATGGTAATGTGTTACATATATATATATATGTATATATATATAAATTCATTATTGTCTATGAATTTATGTGTACGTTGGAAACTGAAAGGTGATCTTCATTTCAGTATTAATGTCGACAGTAATGTAAACAAAAACAACGTGTATTTGCGACAGCACTAATGTTGCTCACAACAGCAGCATTGGAAATAATTGTCAATTATTAAATTAAAGTAATTGCAATTCTATTATAACAAACTGAATGAAGTTAATATTTTTACTGAATGAAAATAAAATAACAACTCGAAAACTTGGTGGTGATAAGCCGGAATGCTGCGGTGAGTCGGCTCACGATGGCCAGACAACGTCCCCTTACTTCGCGCGCGGTTCGGGTTAAAAAGAAACTCCAAATGCATGGAAGTAATATTTCTGAGAACCTTCGAGTGGTTATAAAAAATAATTTCATTATTTTCTTCAGAACTTTGTCGCTGGAAGTTTTTACTTGGAATTACAGAACAAAAAATGACCAGCGACGACATTTTCTACTGCACGAATATATAAAATCTCCACATACTTTATTTAAATATTTTTATAGCGAATATGCTTTAAAGTATTGATAAATTCTGAGCACCGCCATCACCTATGACAATTAGAAAACAGTGTCAATTTTTTTCATAATGAATTCTTCAATTTTACGGCATGTTTCAACGTTAGGAATGAAAACAATGTAAAAATTTTGTTTTCACAGAAAATTTGCGTTTTTAATTTATCTAAAAAATATGTAAACAAGTTACCACTTTTTTGTGCTCACCATCGTATTCTCTACAAAATTTCCTGGAAAACTGCAGGTACCGATTTTACGTAAGCTAAATTTGTAAATCGAGAAATTTCACAACAGCGCGCTCGTATTTTCCATAAGAAAAGCATTGTCCATAAGAGCCCATTGTGTCTTCTGAACGTGAAAACTACTTTAGTAATAGTAATGATAATAGTAGTAGTACTAGTAGTAGTAGTATGAAACGTCCCCCTGACCGTATGTGGTTGCGCCACTGAGGCGTAATGGTAACGTGGTCTCTTTGCAATCAAGGGATCCAAAGTTCGATCCCAGTGAAGAAATATAGCGGTTCTGAAGCTCACTACCGTAACATTCAGACGAGACCGAGAGTATATGTCCGAGAAACTCGGCCTTGTTTCTAGACTTTAACCGACCTCCGTGATGGAGTGGTTAGCACAGAGCGCTACGACGCGAGGGATCCTGCGATCGAATCCCGGCCTGAGGTAAATTTTTCGAGCACTGATGCTTGGGATATTCACTAACAGCCCTGAGTGATATCTTGCATTATGCAAAGTCTAAAAAACAAACTCAAAGCACAACGCTATAACAAAGGAACAAAACAGCACCATAACACAACAAAGAAATAAGACAACACAACTAGTTAAAAAAAATCAACCCCGCACGTGGTTATGGCGCAAAAATAATGAAATGCGCCTTGAAATGTAAAGAAAATTTGGCAACAACGTCTGAGTGCAAGCGCTTATCGGGAGCGGTTTGGCTATTGCTAGCTATTGTTGCCAGTGTTAAGTTTCATGAAAGGGTTGCCGATGGGGACATAATAAACGCGCAGACTTTAGCATGGGTGTTCTTTGAGTCTTTGTGAGTTTCCCTTCACTAACTTCATCATATCATCACTCACCCTCATCACCGTCGCGATTAACAAAAAGTGGAAAAAATCGACGCAAAATATAAAAAAAATCAAAATCAAATCGAGACTTTGGTGTGATGATATAAAACCTTCCTAAACCAAATTTACAGTTATTTTATCATACTGATCAAAATGAGTCGTGTAAGTATAGCAATTACAAACTCAATCCATTAGTGGCAATTCTCAATATATGCTACGTGGATGTATACATTCAGTATAAAATATCGATTTCGAGGGTTCATAGCGTCTATACACGTGAGGATTTGTGCGGTGACACGTTGTATGTGTTGTTTGCACTATATATTTTGCTTCCTCGAGACAGGACATAAAGGATAGCTCCACGTTGCGGTTAGCCTAGCGCAACATGTTATCAAATCGAAGTGAAATATTAAAAAGTACTCACATCTGTATGTAACTCTGGTTGACTTCAGGTTTCGGTTCACTTCTGCAAGGAACAAATAAAGCAACTTATAAATATGATCACCCAGCTCCTAGTGGCGATAATGAAACTGAAACGGATTACACGCCTCGGTATTGTTCCACGTGTTTCAACCTAACCCGCTCTTTACCTCGGGAAATCCCCTATTCTGCACAAAATTGCACAGCGTGTAGCAAACACATTGTGGCACTCAATTAATCGATGTCGTCATGGTTGCCAGTGTTATTTAAAATATCGTCCTTTACAGTACAGTGGGATCCATGAGTATTACCGTGCAAATTGTCCACGACCATTTCAATATTTTTTTTCTCTTGCATCCTATGTGTTTTTAAGCGATGGATTTTTATGTATGCTGGTGGAGAAGTTGTGAACAGCTTGTTTTGAGTTTCCTTTTAATTCCTGAAGCTCTTATTGGGTCAAATAAAGTGCACGAACATGGTGATGGACACTTTGCACGGTAATACTCATGGATCCCACTGTACAATCCTATTCTATCAAGAAGTTACCTATCTTCAGTACTAAAGGTCTTTTATACTGCTACGACGGCCGATCCTAATGCTGTCGAGGGAAATGGGGAGCGGGGAAGCAACCAATCCAGAACGATAAGAAACGCAGCAAGTAGAACGAGGTTCACGTAGTACTTCTTGCCGCGTCGTGATTCTCGGCGCCACCGCTGTTTTCTGGTTGGTCTGCGGCGTAATCCCCACTCCCCACTTCCCTTGCCAGAACTAGGATCGGCCGCCGCAAGAGTAGAAAAGAAGTGTCAAATTATTTTAGGGGGGTACAACTTGGATTTACGGATTTAAGAGGGTAATGTACCCCCTCGAAAAGTTTGAGGGTACATTGTACCCCTGTAACCCCGTTCCTGTGACACTGTTCTGATTATTGCTGTTACGAAATACGTATAAATTAATTATTTTTTAATCATTATGTTTATATTGTGTTATGCCTCTACTTCAGACTAAGTAACAAAAATCTCTGATTTTCACAAATTTTCTTTATAGGGGCCGCCCACCTATACGCGTTTGGTAGACCCTGTCCCGTTTCCCGCGCTTGCCGGTCGTTGGCATTTCTAGCAGGCCAGACACACGCAGCGTTGCCGCTGTAGACCGAGTGAACCCCGCGTTGGGTAAAGCCGAAGCCAGCCTGCGCATAAAATACGCGGGAATTCACAAATTAAACATGACGCTAATCAGCACCACGCTTACAAAACAAGCTTCTTGCAGACACATAAAAAACATATGGGAGTTAGACCACAACGTGGCAACAGCGATTGCGTAAGCGCCTCTCTTCTGGCTGCCATTCGCTCCTCGCTGCCCAGCAGACGACTTTTTCCTCGTTTCTCATTGGCACAGAAACTGTCAAGCGATCGCTAGCGCGGGAAAGCTGACAAGTTGTAACAAACACAGTATAGGGCCGGCCCTGAAAGCAAGCTTATGCATGTGATATTGTTTGCGAATTTCAAGTTTTCCGATAATGGTCTTGGCAACCCTGATTTTCTCTTACTATTTTTTTTTTTAGAAGTTATAGCAACGTCATTGTCTCGTCGTGTGTTGTGTTATCTCATTGGTGATTCATGTGCAATTGTTGTTTCCGTTTTGATATACAAAGACATATGTCCGGATCCACTTGAGACAGATGTCTCATTTATCCTGAACTGATGATGTATTTACAGCTGTATTTCCGGTGAGCCCAAGGTTTTTTCTTTTGCATGGCACATTTATGAAGTCGTACGATGAAAAACAGTTACCAGTATGACCCCTCACTTATCACTTCATCGCACATTGATATTTTTTCAATTATCAACGCTACAACACATACGTTTAGTTATCACTCTGTAAACGCATGAGGCGTTGTTGTCGAATTTCAACCGCAATGGGAGCGATGGCAATGCAATCAACTGTTTGCCATAATTATGCCCTTGCGTTGCCATAATGCCAGTGGCAATGTCATCAATAATGGGAAAACTGTACACAGCGAAAGCAGAGGTGTAATATACGTTGTTGAAGACAATGGAAAGCGAGAGAAGGAAACAAATGACTATCCACTTTAGTACGCGAGTTTCCCGCGGATCTTCTCATCTTGGTTGAGCTGTCTTTTGAGGGTAACATCATCAAGGAATAATGCATATTCATACTCGCGTTGTCATGAGTCATGACGTGATCGAAACAGGAATTTATTACCACTAATTCGAAGTTTAAATATTGAAGTAGAAACAAATTATATAACTTCAAATACTGTATTAAAAATGTCTTAAATTTTAGCTAAGTTCTCATGACCCAGTAGTAGGTCGTCTCCACAACCGAAGGCCTGGTTTCCGGGTTCGATACCCGGTGGAGGCACGAAATGGTTCGTTTTCCACTTTAAACTGTAGTTCCAGTTCCGATTAGCTTTTCTGTGCATAAAGTGTACTTAAAACAAAAACCCAAACACACATCTTCTAAGATTCGCCAATCTTCACACACTTTTATTTTTTTAACATGAAATTTGTCTACTACAGAGCATTCCCTGACATTCGCTACGAGACTCGGCGGCAAGCGGCCCGGGATCAGCGCTTGTCTTTCCCGGTGAACGGGTCCGCGACTTTCGCACGCTACAGTCTGTTTTTTTCGCTCTCTTTCCATTTCTGTTGACGTTGCAGACTGACGCCAGTATAATCCTCCCTCGGAAGTTGTGTTGTGTCGTGTCCGTGTGTTGAAGATTGTGGCTTAATATGGCACCATAAAAGTTTACATTACAACAAAGGATTTATCTTGTCGAGTGTTACTTCGGAAAGAGGAATTGTGGAGAAGTGCGACGTCGTTTTGCAACGAAATTTCCTGGTGTTCCCGTTCCACATAGGACCACTATATTAAACCTCGTAAAAAATCTAGAGTAACAGGGTCAGTTCTGAATAAAAGTGGAAAGAAAAATGGGGAAATAAAGTATACAAAGACAATCCGCACACCATCCGTGAGTTAAAAGAGAGTATTGTACGAGAAATCGGGAGAATTACAGTAGACGAACTTGCACGTGTAAATGCCAATTTCCTTCGGAGATGCCAGGAATGTGTTGCAGCAGAGGGACATCATTTTCAACACCTTCTGTAGTCAAGGTTAGTACACAATATTTAAACTGTAATTTTAATAGCCGACTCTAGCGACTGTCGCTGACCCGTTCACCGGGAAAGACAAGCGCTGATTCCGGGCAGCTTGCCGCCGAGTCTCGTAGCGAATGTCAGGGAATGCTCTGTACATCTTCACAAAGTGAATCAGTTGTCGCTAACGTTGTCGCCTTGTATTCAAGGGGTCTCGTGGTAAAGGGACATTGATGTGTGGTTCAAATTCCATTTCAAGTAGCCATAATACCATTTAGTCATTTTGAGAATAAAATGACTTTAAAAGAAAATCTTTTTTTTTTTCTGTTCAGTTCCTGTTTTAAGCAACAAGTATAAAATCAATGCATAGGCGCAATTGCCTCCCCTAATCATGGATGTCTGGATAATTTTTCCACAGAGAGGCAAGCAAGGTATTTTTTCAAGGGGGGTAAACGATGCATATTGTCCTGATAATTGTGTGGCCTCCTAAAAAATGCTACTTGAATTTGTAATTATCGCATCCCTATATACCCATTTAATAATTAATGTAAATTACTGTGACCGAAATTATATTACACGTGAGAAATATATACTTCTAGGTTGATATTCGTTTTCTAAAGGGGAGGTGTGGCCATCCTTGCCCCCCCTTCCAGGCGTCCATGCTCCTATATTATTATACTTTCACCTAGAAATTATCGCCATTATTAAACGATATTACGTATTTTCTTAAATAATATGAAGTATTTTCAAGCCGATGAAAGTTCAGAGCAACTAGGCGGGGGGGGGGTACATTATTTCCTATGTAATTGAACTATACCGCTTCGTTCTCTAGCAAATTTCTTGTTGTTCGTCAGTTATGCTGCCTCTATGTTGCTGTATTTAATTACATATACATACATACATACATAATATATTACGCCTAAAATTACACTAAGGGGATTTTTGATTGGTTCGGATACATACTATAGATACGTATACTCCCCCTGTTTTCCCCCTAATCAGAGGGTCTGCGCATGCCTATGAAGACGAGGAAGCTGTTATATTGCGAGCAAAGCAATTAAGAAAAATTGATCTACGAGAGTAAGTCAGTATGTTACAAAAGTTTGTTAAAAAACTACTATGTCAGATACTGACTTGAAAACAGTTTTTATTTTTCAACATAATCTATGTAATTTTTTTAATATGTTTGCAAAAAATTGGCTCTAAAAATTTTTCAGAAGTTTTTACGAAATGTATTGATGTCTCTGTACTTCTTCCCTGTTTCTCCGTGAAAAATTGAACTTTTTTTTTTATATCGACAGAAATAATTTTGCTTTTTTTCTCTCTTCGATGGGGATTACTCCAATAACATTGATACACTTATCCCTTCGTTTTATCGTTCCCCAAAACCTGCTCCATATAAAAAGCCTTTGGGCTGCTGTCCTAGCCACAGTCGCATCTCAAGTTCAACATTTTCATCATCCGCGAAGCGTTTGACCTTTCTTGCGAGAATTTATCGACCCAGTTGTGCACCGCTTTCCCCGACAAACACTTCTCGCCATAAACAGGAAACATATCCATGTGAATATACAGTATGCGCCAAAATATACAATACTGAAATGAAAAGATGAACAAAAGTATAAGACATGTCACAATATAGTGACTGGTCTATATGCAACCCAAAGAACAATCGTGCCTTTTGGGTTTCATAACTGTCAGGAAACCTAAGGTTAGGTTAGGTTAGGGCATGTGGAGTGGACGATTGTTATTTGGGTTGCATATAGACCAGTCACCTTTTTCAAACTCGGTCCACCTTCACGACCGCTTCCGTATGAGCGAAAATAATGCTCAACTATGAATACTTTTTCCTCCGTCGAGAGACCCATTTCCAACAACAACTGCACAACACAACTTCCTTTTCACTACTGCGAACACGTGCAACTGGAGCTATGTCCCGTCGACAAACGCAACCACGTGTTCGAGATGCGCGAGTTTCAGTACTGTATATTTTGGCGCATACCGTACTTTGCAGGGGCTCATTTTGCCCAAAAAAGAAAAAAGAAACGCACAACAGCACGCTGCTCTTCTAACGTAGACTCCTCGATCACCGTTGCTATTTGAAAACTGAGATGCCCTGCGTGCTTCTGTTATCTAGCGACTGCTAACTGAATACATCAAGCTGAATTGTCCTGCCAATCCAAAATGGCACTTTATGTTATAACATATTTTTTTATTTGGCATCGGATCGATTATTGGGCTCAGATCTTTACATATCTGATGAATATGACCCGAAATAGACGAACTTGATAAGGCATATTTTGACATATTTTAGCAATATCGCGTTTTTACAACATATTTCTTCAATGTTCTCCAAATAAGACATATTTCTGTATAATTTCGTAATTATCTTGCATGTAATCGGTTATTTTATAATTTATTCATTGTACCTTCAGCGCAACGCATAGTTCTATGGCAGAAGAAAGGAAATTACGAACGAAGAAATTAAGATCACATGTATCTTTTACAATTAGTACATAACAATAATACCCTCTTTTCTTTATTCCGCTGACAATTGATAGCCGTGCGAACATTATTGAGTAAAAATGTTCTCTGTCATTGTTGTGCTGGCACGAGAATCACCGGACAGGAGAAAAACAAGTTTCAATTGTTCTCATTTCTTTACCTTTTTTT